>NC_056737.1:1134676892-1134976892 GCF_019279795.1 Protopterus annectens
AGGGGGTAGGTGTTTTGGATTGTCCTGGGTGGAGCAATTTGTTGATACCTGACCAGAACTTTTGAGGATTGTTTTGTTGCTTTTGTTGAATTTTGAGGTAGTAGTTTTTTTTGTCCAGGATTATGGATTTGGATGCAAGCTTGACACAAAAAGCAGCCACAGCAATAATCCCTTCCAGTGAAATCCTTTGTAGAGCTCTGAAAGTGTGACTTTTCAGTCTAATGGTCAAGGGTCTGTTATAGGAAAAGTAGCACTAATACAATCGGACATCCATTTGGATAGGGTAATCTTAGTTACTTTGTGTCTGTCCCTGGCAGTCAAAAGGAAAACAAAACAATTGCTGATCTTCTCTGAAATCCTTTGTGCAAAGACAGTACAATCTAAGTTGTCTCTCGACAGCAAAGCAATGCAATGTTTGTTAGAATAGCTTGGGAAGAATGCAGGTAAAATAATGGAACGATTCAAATTCACTCAAGACACTACTTTCACTATAAATGAAGGGTTAGTTCCAAGCATGACTATTGTCTTGATGAAAAATCAAGTAAAGGAATTTAGAAATTACAGCATGAAGCTCTGAGACTCTCTCTAAGGAAGCAATGGCTACCAGAAGGATAGTCTTCCAAGTCAGAATTTTAATTTCTACAGAATTGGGTGGTTCAAATGGACACTTTTAACTCTCAAGTACAAAATTTAGATCCCAAGGGGGAGCATGGTGAACCTAGGATGGCCTGAAGCAGAAAACTCCTTTTCAAAATGCTCAAAACTGATAATGACTGCCTCCTATATGAAAGCACAGGAATCTTCTGGACAGCTTCACGATTCTGATGTGCAGGTAGGCATGCTGAAGATTCAAACAGCACACCCAGTCACAAGATAGACTGCACCCATGACAATCCAAAAAGATTCCTCCTTCACATAATGATTCAATTGACAGGTTGAGAACTGGTCTGAGGTCTCAAGCCTTTATGGGTATTAAGAAGAATCTTTAGTATAATTTGGACCCTTTCTGATCTGGTGGGACCTCTTGGATGTCTCTCTTTTGTGTAGGTGGTTGACTATCTCCTGCTGTGCTGCCCTCTTAAAACAGCATGGAACTTCTGGGAGGTATGATGGTGAATGTCTGGGCATAGTTAGAAATGGTGTAGTGTTGCCTTTAGATACAATTTCCCTTACACATTGATCCTGTATGATGGCAAACCAAATGTGGCATACAATAAATAACAGATATTATGGAGTATGTACAGTCACAAGCATGGACACAGTATGAGCGCAACGGCACAGATTATATACATACATAATACACATCTACAATAAAAATGACATGAGTAAAAAAAAAAACATGAACGTTTTAATATGTTTCAAAAATAAAAATTATATGAGTAAAAAAAAAATAATGCAGATCTACATTACATAAAGTAATTAAAAGTGTTGATGGACTTCATGCAAATAGAAAATCAGTTTTGTATAGAATTCTATAAGCACATAATGGTGGGTACCAGTGAACTCTAAAAGATGAATTAAAGTACATGCAATAATTACTATTGTTTATTCACGAAATTAAATTATTTTATAATTTTAATTAGTATTCAATTTAAGCCTTCATTCAAACAAAAGTGCAACTGTACTACGAACTCACCATAATAGTAGACATTAGAGTACATGGGGTCATTATCACAGTATGATCCCTCAAAGATGGGAATCAGTTATCCAGCTAGATTTCCAGAACTTCAAATATCCCCAGAGTGGGTAGAAAATGAACACTGGAAACTGGTGGACAGAACCTCCAGCAGATTGTGGGGGGGGGGGGGGGGGTTAAGACACTAAGTCTTTTAGAATAATGGCTCAAGCTCTAGTGCTTAAAATTATTTATTTATTTATTTAACATTTGTTGACTGGGCTAGTCTTAACTGGATATATGTCCATTTTCAGTAGAGGCCCGAGGAGAAATGAGTCATTACAAAGAAAGGAAAAAAAAAAAATATATATATATATATATATACATATATATATACATATATATATATATATATACACATTGCATTGCATTCTGAGTCAATGAAGTCCTTTGTCCCCTGGTAAATTGAATGATGTGGGACTAAAGGCTTCTGTCACAGCTGTGCACTGGGTTGGAAATGATGTAGCCTGTCCCTGCTCCTGTAAAGAAACCATGTACATTTTTAACACCTTTACTGAATTATCACTTGAGCATGGGCAAACTTAGCCTCACATAAAAGTAATAAAACCATACTAACAAGTTCACATTTACAAACACTACACATTGCATATATTGTTCTATACCAAATAATCAAAGCAGCATTACATAAATTGTTCAGTTTCTGCCTTCTCTTAAACTTCACTCCACCACAACATTTGAAAGTACGTACTGTTCCCATAAGTTCCATTTTTTTCTATACAATTTACTCCTATCCTTTTCTACAGATCCCATTTCCTGTTCCTTTATCTCTGTTACAATATTCACTACTTCAACTATAGTCAGTTTACAGTTTGACTTCCATTTTCTAGTTAACTGCTTTTTTTGGCAGTCAGCACAATTACACTTAACAAGGCCTTACTATGTTTAGACAATTCAGATCCTACATACCCGGTCACAAAAATAATTTCCTTAGTTAAACTCATTTCCTCACCCAGTAGTCTTGACGGAGTACTCTGTGGGGAATTTTCAAGGTCTGCCATCTCATTACACTCCATACATATGCTCCAAAGGTACTTCTTTCTTCCTCATTACATCTCCAACATCTGCAATCTACCTGAAGAAAAATTCTTTGGAATCACCCTGGGGTATAAATGTATCTGTGCAAACACTTGCAGGCAAAAAATCTAAATCTTCTAGATTTTGTTGCATATTTGGAAGCCAAACATATGTTGTTTCTTTGTGAATTACTTGTCTAATCTTCTCTTCCCAATCTTTTCTGACTTCCTATTTTTTCTGATTGATTCCTGTAGTTATTGTGCAATATTTTACATGCCCTACTAATTATCTCTTTTTTAACAGCAGCTTCTGTTTTAGATTCAGTTAAAAACTCAACCAGTGCAGGTCTTTCATTTAGGATTCATCAATACACGTCTTTTTGTCTATACTCTGATATCAATCCATGGTATGGAAAAGCAATCTCTAGCATGCAGTCCAAATGTCTTCTTGATCCTTTCCCTCTCTAATACTTGTTCCCTATACCTTGGTTCCTTTGCCAGCTTCCAGCATTACATTTTACAGCCCCCCCTTGCCTACTCTCTGCTAATTGCAGTCATCCTTAACAGCAGATTTGCCTTTTTCCATTCTCGCATTGAATTAGCCCTTAGTATACATTCTGCTACTTTATGAATATAACATTCTGAATGACTGTTGCTATTCTCCTTATGGATCTGCTCCAAAATCACATCCCCATTTTTCCTTATTTCATGAATTACCCCCGTCATCATCATCCCATTCCACTTTGAATTAGTTTTCTGCATGTTACGTATAACAGCCCTAAATGTGTAGCTCTAAAATATCCCTTTAATCAGGTAATCATAAGCCTCCTTGTACTGGCAGGCTCAGCTTATTTCACTTGACTCTTGCCCTCTTCCCCTCCAAGGTAAAACCCTTCAGCTCTTTATTACTATTCACTGCTTCTCCTCTGGTTGACAATACCCGACCTGTATATAAAACTAAAGGGACTAAACATTTTTACTGCTTGTATCTTGCTAGCCATATCCACGGGAAAGAGATTTCAGTTTCTCAGTTTTTGTATTATCTTTTTTAGTCACTTCCCACATATCCTTAGCTGCTTTAACAGCATCCTTTTTTTAATTCATACTCCTAAATAATTCATTTTATCATGTCTCCATAAACATGGGTATTGCTGGAACAATGTATGTGTGGGTACAAAGTGTACAGCCTTGGGTTTATCTTCATGTATTTTACATCCCGAAAAACCTGGAAGTGTCTCGTACTGTTCCACAACACTAAGATATACTTTTCTGGTTCCGCCGGGAACAAAATAATATCATCTGCAAATAAAACCAAATTTCTTGACCCACCACCAATTATATCTGAATTTCAGAGTCCCTTATTTTATTTGTCAATGGTTCAAATTACAACTCAAATAACAAAAGGGAAAGAGGGTAACCCTGAATGGTTCCTCTGATCAGATACACCTTATCAGAAATGAACTCTCCCACTTAGAATTTCTCCTTCAATCCCTCGTGTATCCTCCTAGTCAACCTTATAATTTTATCAGGAAATGCAAATGCTTCCATTGCCCTACTCACAAAATTCAGGCTTACTCAGTTGAATGCTTTCTCTGCAACAAGGCCCGCTAACAGAGGTATTTCTTACATTCTGCTTCCCTCTCGATCATCATTCTATTAATGTTGTCAAATGTTTGCCTTCCCTCCACAAATCACATTAATCCATATCTTACTAGTTTTGGCATCAAATTTATCATTATTTGGCCATTATAGACAAACACTTTATAATCATGGTTTAAAATTGAAATGGGCCTATACGAAGCTGGATTTTTATTTATTTATTTAAAATTTGGTAACCAGGAAAGTTTGACTTGGAACAAAGCCAATTTTCAGCAGAGGCCCAGGGAGAAATGCTCCAGATGCATGTCTTTGTATGACCCAGTTGGTGGGTCTTTATTGTCTTTAGGTATTACAGCCACCACAGCTTTTTTCCAAAATGTGGTGCCTCCCCTCCTTTTAAAATACTTTCCACCTCTCTCACGCTCTCTCTTCCCTTCCAGTTTCCAAACTTCCACCAGAATACCATCTATCCTAGAGACTTTTCCGCAGATTGGTTATACCATCACTATTTTTATCTCTTCTCCTCCTGTCTTAACTGCTAATTGTTGAGACTCATCTGTTTCTAACTTTGGCATATCCAAGTCTTCCATAAATATTTCCATTTGTGCTTTTTCTTGATTTCCCTACTTCTCTGTTTCATAAAAAATTTCATAAAATGACCAAAATGTCTCTAATACCATTACAGAATGTCGGGTTTCCTCCTTGTTTAGGCTCCCTAAGTTTGGCAACAATCCTTTCTACTTTCTGTTGCCTAAGTCATTGTGCAAAAGGAACAGTTGCTTAACAGCAGTCTTTCTAAACTCATGCATGGGTAACTCCCTTATTTTCTCTTTAGCACTCTCCAACTGCGTCTCTTCCTGTTTTGTGAGATACCCTTATCCTGTTATACTTTAACCTTTGTCAGCCCCACTAAATAATTTGTTGCTTCTTAACCAGATCTCACCTTCTTTTATTTTTACCCTGTTTTTAAACTTCACTTTCATTTTATCCCACTCACTAGTGATAACTTCCGGATTACTTTCCATCTTCCCTGTATTTTTATATTTGCAATTATTACTGCATGAACAGTTACTGGATGCGTCAAACTTCACAAATTAAATGTGCATGCTCCTGTGAAATACAATTTCTATCTAGTGTAGTCCAGTTACTGTACCTTGAGGAATAATATGTAAATAACTCCCAGATCTCCTACTACTGAATTCACATCTTTCATACCAAATATAGTAGTTTTAGGCAGAATATAAATACAAGCCAGTAGTCCCTTATTACCTACCACAAAATATGCCATTATTTTTTCTCTTCCATCACTAATGGACTAAAAACATTTTAATTGCTTGTATCTTAGTATCCATAACCATATAAGAAAGCTTCCTGTTTCTCAATGTTTTTATTATATTTTGTTTAGTCTCTTCCCACAAATCCTTAGCAGCCACAACAGTGTAATTTATCAATTAATAAGTATTCCTCTTTTCCTTTGCCCATGATATTCTCCTGAATATCAATCATGAAATCCTTTCTTTTTTCCAATAAAGATCTTTATTAAATTAGCACTTATGACAGACAATCTTACATTTATATAAATGAAAAACAAACATTAACACTTTAGTTGAAAAAATTATACATCACAGGCATTAACAACTGTAGTTACAAACATTATACTGAAACAACTGCAGTTGCAAACATTATACACTTACAATCTATCCAGTCATTGTCATTTAAGCATCACATGACTCAATCAAATCCTGCCTCTTAAACCTCGTTCCTTCTCTGTATATATTGGTCCCACAATTTCCATTTTTTCATTTACAGTTTGTTCCTTCCCTTTTTTAAAGATCCCAATTCCATTTGTTTTACCTCTCTTACTATATTTACTACATCTAATTACTTTGGTCTAGACTTTGATTTCCATTTTCTAGTAACTGCTTTTTTGGCAGCCACCATAATAAGACTCAGCAAGGCTGTCCTATGTCTAGGCAATTCCGATTCTGCATAACAGCTCAAAAAATCATCTCCCCAGTCAATCCAATCCACTCACCCAGCATCTCTGACACAGCAGTCTTCAGGGCATCCCTAAAGTCTGCCAGCTCACTACACTCCCAAAAAATATGCTCCCAGCCACCTCTTTCCTGCCCATCACACCTCCAACATTTGCTATACACCTGAGGAAAAAATTCTTTGGAGTCAACTTGGGATATAAAAATACCTATGTAAACATTTCTAGGCAAAGATCCTAAATCTTTTAGACTTTGTTGCATATTTGGGAGATGCATATATATATATATCCCTCCTTGTCTCTTTATGAATTGCTTACCCAATCCCTCCTTCCCAATCCTTTCTAAGCTCCTCTGATTGATTCTTATAGTTATCATGCAATATTTTATATGCTCTAATTATTCCTTTTTTTAATGGCAGCTTCTGTTCCAAATTATGTTAAATACTCTACCACTGCTGGTCTTTCATTTAAGGTCCTCTTATTTCTTTCTCTTTGCTATACTCTGATATCAATCCTTGACAGAGAAAGCAATCTCTAACCTGCAGTCCAAATAAATTATTGGCCTCTTCCCATTCTATTACCTTTCTCTTTCTAGTTATTTGCTCCAATACCTTGGTTCCTTTGCCAGTTTTCTCCAATAAATTCCAGCTCCTTCCTGCCTATTATCGGTATCCATAACCACCATCATCTCTATCAGCAGAATCTCTTTTTGCCATTCTCGTGCTGGTTTAGTTCTCAGAATACTCCCTGCTACTTTATGAATATAATACTCTGTATGATTTCTGTTCTGCATATGAGCCTGCATCCAAAATCTCAATCTGTCCTTATTTCTTGAGCTTCCCTCCATATCATCATCCCTTTCCACTTTGAATTATAGTTTTCTGCTTGTGCTATGTATAAGAGCCTTAACTGTGCTGCTCTAAAATACTCCCTCAAATTGGGTAATCCTAGTCCGTCTTGTTCTATTGGAAGAATCAACTTATCTCACTTGACCTTGCTGTCTTCGCTTACCAGACAAAATTCTTCAACTCTTTTTTTTAATTGCTAACCAAAGCTTCTCATCTGGTTGACAAACAATATGCCTGACCTGTGTACAAGACTAAAGGAACTAAAAACATTTTAACTGCTTGTATCTTAGTATCCATATAAAAAAAGTTTCCAGTTTCCCAATGTTTGTATTATTGTTTTAGTCTTTTCCCACAAATCCTTAGCTGCCACAACAGAGTCATTTCTAATCCATACTCCTAAATACTTAATTTTATCATGTCCCCATAAATATGGATATTGCTGGACCAATTCATGTCTGGGTACATAATTTACCGCTATTGCCTTTGTTTTAGCTTCATTTATTTTGTATCCTGAGAAGATCTGAAACAATCTTAAAATGTTCCACAACACTATAAGGTCCTTTTCTGGTTTTGTCATGTATAAAACAATATCATCTGCAAACAGAGCCAGCTTTTCCTGATTACCACACCAGTTATACCCTTGAATTTCTGAGTCCCTTATTTTCTTTGCCAATGGTTATAAACAGAATGCAAACAACAAAGAGGAAAGCAGGCAACACTGCCTGGTTCCTCTATTCAAGCAGAAGTTATCAGAGAGGACCTCACCCACTTTAATTTTCACCTCTGATCGCTCATATACACTCCTAATCAATCTTATAACTGTATCAGGAAAAGCAAATGCTTTCATTGCCCTGCTCATGAAGTCCCAGCCTACTCTGTCAAATGCTTTCTCTGCGTCAAGGCCCACTAAAAAAAGTGGTATTTTTTTACATTCTGCTTCCCTCTGCATCATCAATGTTCTGTTAATTGTCAAATATTTGCCTCCCCTCCACAAAACCACACTGGTCCATATCTATCAATTTTGTTATCACTTTGCCATTCTTTTAGCCATTACAGGCATAAACACGTTATAATCGTGGTTTAGTATTGAAATGGCCTGTATGAAACTGGATCAGACAGATCTTTACCCTCTTTAGGTATTACCGTTACCACCACCTTCTTCCTGGACATTGGTACTACTTCTCCTCTTAAAATGCTGTTAAACAAAACCTGCCAGATCTTTATAATTTTTTCCCTCCTAGCTTTCAGACTTCCACAGGAATACCATCTATTCCTGGGGACTTCCCTTTAGATTGGTTATACTTAGTCATTTTTATCACATCTCTTCCTATCCTGTTAGTAATTGAGCCTCATCTATCTCTAACCTTGGCATATTTAATTCTTACTTAAACATTTCCATTTGTACCTTTTCTTGATTTTCATATCTCTGCTTTATACAAACTTTCATAAAATTTCTAAAATATTTCTAATACTTCTACAGGATTTCTTATCTTCCTTGTTATAGGCTCCCTAAGCTTGGTGACAGCCCTTTCCACTTTCTGTTACCCAAGTTGTTGTGCTAAAAGTTTACGTCCTCTAGAATTATTAAAAAACAGTTAACAGCAATCTTTCTAAACTCCTGTATATTATCGAGGCAATCCCTTATTTTCTGTTTAGCACTCTGCTCCTTTTTTGTTCTAAGAGATTCCCCCTATTTTGCAATACTTTAACACGTCAGTCCCTCTGAGTAATTCTGGTTACTTCCTAGCCATATCTCCCTTTCCTTTATTTCCACCCTACTTTTGAACTCCACTTTAATTTTATCCCATTCCGTAACTATATTTTCAGAAGACATCTCTATCTTCTGTAATAGCTCCTGAATTAATTCCAAAACCTATTCATTAAATTCCTCTCTTTTCAACCGATAGGTGGGAAAGCGCCAGTGTCTCATTTTTATTTCATTACCTTGCGATTTTATTTTGGTTATTATTGGTGCATGATCTGAAATAGTTATTGGATGCATTTCAAGACCTTCAATAAAAGTCTTCAAAAATCTACCCTCCTTTGTTATATTTTCCCTTCTAGGGTCCCCAGACACATCTTCACTGTTGCAAACCAAATTCCATTCTCCACCTATAAGTAATAATCATTGCTGAAAGCTGAATATTTCTCCCAGAAGTTTCTTAAGCTCCATTACAGTAGTTTTAGGTGGAAGGTAAATGCAAGCCAGTGCAATCCTCCCCTGCCAGTAGCCACTTATAGTACTATAGGAGCTTCAATAATAATAGTACTCCTCTTTTCATTTGCCTCAGATATTCCACTGAACAACCATCCTGAAAAACCTTACTTTATCAAATTCACATGTTCAGTTCTTTCCAGTTGCATCTCCTATAGCACAGCTACTTGCACTCTACATTTTTAATATAGTTCACTATTCTTTCTTTTTAAAATTTATCTGTAAGACTATTCAGAATGAAAGACATTACAGAAAGCATAATTTTCTTATATAGTTATTACCTCTTTTTACGTATAACTGCTTTTTTGCTAAATGTCTAGTCCCAACTTCTATGTTACATGCATACACTGTTTCGCAGGTTGGTCTTTTAAACAGCTGTTTCTTGTTATATCAATTTGAGCCTATGCCACATCTTATATAACTTTTTGTTTTTTTGAAAGCCCTCAAACAGAACATATAACCCCCAACCTCCCATAAAACTTACCAACTTAATAATAACACACAAAACTATGTACATCTTCAAATATTGAAGTTTGTGCTTCTTAATAAGAACAAAAGCTCTATGTTGATAGCCACACAGACAGGCTAGAGTTAACCAAAAAGAAAGATTAGTCATGCTAAGACACATGGTACAGCCTGTGCTATTAGTAAGTGCTATTTGATTTTGTCTATCTTTATAGTGCTCCCATCTGAGAAAACACTTGAATACTGTCAATAAACACTTTCTCCAAATCATTTCTCTTTATCAAATTGTCTTCTAGTGGCATGCAAACCAGACACACAACTGCTAAGGATACCTTGTTTACAAGACAAAATCCTTATAATATTCAATATTCTTTTTCATTTACATGCTTTATAATAACCTTGTTACTGGATAACGCCTAGGGTCTTAAGGGTCTATATTAGAACACCGAACATTTGAAATGTCGAGTGTTCTAATATCGACCCATTTTCAGTGAATGCTGACAATATCGAAGAAACAGAAAACCAAATTTTTTCCTAGGGAAAGAATTCTGTTGTCCGTTTCTGTTGCTTCGGTATTTTCAGCGCTCTGCTGGAAATTTACGGGTCGGGTTCAGGTAGGTGTGCGATTGTGTGGATGGGCAGGTTAGGGCACGGATCAGGTAAGTGTGCGATTGTGTGGACGTGAGGGTTAGGGCGGGCTAGGTGGGTTAGGGTGCGGGTGAGGTGACTGTGCGATAGTGACGGACCTTAGGGTTAGGGTTAAGGTAAGTGGATAGTTAGTGGTGTATGTATAGTTTAGTGTAGGGTTAGGTGCATGTGTGTGTGTGTGGATTGCTGTTTGTTTGGTGTGCTTGTGTTCTGTGTATGTGTTTTGGAAAGTACAGTTGTGTACACCTACCATAAATGTAGATGTTCGAGTGTCTTCACTGTTGCAGTCATAACTGTAGGGTGCTCCTGCCGGCAGGCAGCCCGAGGTCGGCCAGAATTCCAAAGTCTGGGTCCGGCGTCGGCTGTACCAGCAAGTACCCTGACGTCAGAACGTAGAGGTATAAAGCTGACAGTCGACACCATCTTCTTTAGCCTTTCTTGCCCCAGATGTCAGAAGTCCCCAACAAAGAAACCAAAAGGTGTCCAAATAGAAACACAAATACACCACAAAGGAAGTGGAAGAGATAGCAAGTGAAAAATAGAGGGGATTGGTGGGAGGAACCGACTGCAACAGTGAAGACACTCGAACATCTACATTTATGGTAGGTGTACACAACTGTACTATGTTCTTCGTGTTTCACTGTTGCAGTCATAACTGTAGGGTAGAATCCCAAAGCTGTGAATGAGGGAGGAGGTTATGCAGAAGAAGGGGCAGCTAGAAGGCCCTGCAAAACAGCAGAGGTAAAGCCTGCCCTAGACTTAGAATACAAAGGGAGATTATAGTGCTTAGAAAAAGTATGCACTGAACTCCAAGTGGCAGCTTCCAAAATGTCCTTGGTAGGAACTCCTCTGAGAAAAGCTGCTGAAGTGGCAGCTGCTCTAGTAGAATGACTTCTAACAATACCTGGAAACTGTTTCCCATAGTGAGAGTAACAAAACCTTATTCTATGAGCAATCCATTTGGAAATAGGTTGTTTAGAAATAGCCTTACCTAGAGAACTGGAGGCATAAGAGATAAGCAATTGATCAGATTTCCTGAAATCTTTAGTTTTGTCCAGGTAAAATCGTAGTTGTCTGTGTACGTCCAATGAAAGTAAGATCCTTTCCCCTTTATTTTGAGGATTTGGAAAGAAGGTAGGAAGGTGAATAGTCTGATTTAGAGCCACTTTGGAAATCACCTTAGGCATAAATGTAGGATTGGTCCTCAAGGAAACTCTGTCTTGGTGGAAGATAAGATATGGTTCCACAGCCATGAGAGCTTGTAACTCTGAAACCCTTCTAGCAGAAGTCAATGCTAATAAAATAGCTGTTTTCCAGGATAAGAACTTGATATCCAAAGCCGCAGCAGGCTCAAAAGGAGGCAAAGTAAGTTTCTCCAGGACATAATTAAGATCCCAAGCAGGAACAGGAGTAGTTCTGGGAGGTCTTAAATTCTTAGCTCCTCTCAAAAATTGTCTCACCAGCTGGTGAGAAAAGATGGGAGGATCAGTGTTGAAATGAGCCGAGATAGCAGAAGCATGGATTTTGATGGAGGAAAAGGAGAGGCCTTTAAGCAAAAGGTCTGAGAGGTAAAGTAAAATGGAAGAAATATCAGGCAAAATAGGATCTGAACCTCGATCCTGCATCCAAATACAAAATCTTTTCCATTTAGAAGCATAAGATTTTCTAGTGCTAGGCCGCCTAGCTTCTAAAAGAACATCCAAAACTTGTTTGGGAAGAGAAGAAGGAATCAAAGGCCCTTGTAGAGCCAAGCTGCCAAGCATAGAGTCTTGATTTGAGAGTGTAGCATCTGACCCTGATGCTGGGACAGAAGAGAAGGGATCAGAGGTAGAATCCATGGAGGTTCCAAGAATAGGTGTTTCAAAGTTGGATACCAAAACTGCCTTGGCCAATTTGGAGCTATCAAAATGATAATCTTTGGTTTGTCCTGTTTTATTTTCAGTAACACCCGAGGCAGAAGTGGAAGAGGAGGGAAGGCATATCCCGAAAGATTCCTCCAGCTGAATGACAGGGCATCCACTTTCCATGCTGTTTTGTGGAAGGACCTGGTGCAAAAGAGAGGCAACTGATGATTGAGATGGGATGCAAACAGATCTATCTGAGGACAACCCCAAACTGCAGTGATTCTGCTGAACAAGTTGGGGTCCAGCATCCATTCGTGAGAATCCAACAGGTTTCTGCTTAGGCTGTCTGCTAAGAGGTTCTGTTTTCCTGGAATGAATTGAGCTTGAAGATGCAGATTAATATTTAGAGCTGTGTCCCATAAACTCATGGCTAGTCTGCAAAGGGGGTATGAATGAGAGCCCCCTTGCTTGTTTATGTACCACATGACTGTGGTGTTGTCTGTACGAATCAGAAGAGGCCCTGGTTGCAAAAGATTCTGGAAGGCTAGAAGAGCATTTTGGACTGCCAACATTTCCTTCAAGTTGATGTGCCAGGGAAGGTGCTTCTTTGTCCAAGAGCCCTGCTGGCAAATGTCTAGAAAATGAGCACCCCAAGCATAATCCGAAGCGTCCGTGGTTATGATCTGAGAAGGTTGAAGCAGACGAAAGGGATTCCCTTCGTTTAAAGCACAAGCCCTGGACCACCAAAGGAATTCTTTTTGGAGGCAGGGAATCAGTGGAATTGTTGTGTCCAGACTGTGGTAATGCTGTGACCATACACTCTTTAGGTACCACTGAAGTTTTCTGTTTGGAGAAGACGTTGAACAAACTGCAGGTGTTGAAGTAGAAGGTCTTTGTTGTCCGCCTGAATAAGGCAGTCGTCCAGATAGGGGTAAATTTGAATCCCTTGGAGTCTGCAATAAGCTACTACTGGAGCCAGGCACTTGGTAAAGACTCAGGGCGCAGTAGATAAGCCAAAGGGCAGTACAGAGAATTGAAAATGCCTCGAACCTGCCTTGAATCGTAGGTATTTTTCTGCGTTCCTGCCTGATGGGGATGTGTAGGTAGGCTTCCTTTAAGTCCAATGTCACCATCCAAGCATCCTGGGAGAGCACTGGAAGAAGTTGTTGTAGAGTAAGCATCTTGAATTTTGGAATTTCCAGATAGGTGTTCAATACTGAAAGGTCCAGAATAGGTCTCCATGAGTTTTGTTTTCTTGGGACCAGAAACAGTCTTGAGTAAAAACCTTTTCCCATTTCTGAAAGTGGAACAGGTTCTATAGCTCTCATGGCCAATAAAGCGTCCACTTGATTTAAGGCCTCTGACCATTGATGTTTTGGCAGATCTGGCCAACCGAAAGACCTTGGTAGGGTATGAAAGTAGAACTTGTAACCTCTTAAAATCACGTCTAAAACCCATTTGTCCTGAATTTTGGTAGAAAAGAGAAAGTTTTCCTCAGAGAGGGGCTTCCAGGCAAGGAGGACCTGTAGCCCAACAGAGGGAGTCATTGGGTCTGCTTCCTTTGAGATTGAGATCTGTCTTCTCCCCTTCTAGGGGATGAAGCAGACCATTGTCTGGACCTGTAAGAGGCCTGAGCCTGAGCCCGACCTCTGGAGCGTCTATATCTTCCCCTTTGAGGCCTGTCAGACGTGGGAAAGGACCAATTTTTGGAGGGCCAATTTCTGGAAAATCTAGGAGGCTGAAGTTGTAAGAAATCTTTAACAGTCTGCATAGATTTCGCTTTATCTTCCATCTTTTTAATAACCTCCTCAGCCTTAGACCCAAACAAAACATCATGCTGAACAGGGGCATCTAACAATTTAGCCTTAACTTGCTCAGGTAAATTCTGCTCGGCCAAGCATGTCTCCTGATAACAGTACCAGAGGCCTGCAAGAAGCCTCCAAGGCATCAAAACCACAATGTAAACTATGTTTGCTAACTTGTTCAGTTGCATGCAATACATCCTGTAATTCCTTGTCCTCTGCACATGCAGGAAAGGCAGAAAGTTTTTGCTTTAAAACAGACAAAAGAAATTGCTGATACTTGAACATATGAAACTGACAATTTAAAGCTCTAATAGAAAGAGTAGCAGAAGTATACACCTTTTTGCCCCATCTGTCCAAGACACGAGAATCCTTTTCAGAGGGAATAGGATTTTTAGATGAAGCGGCCTTAGCAGCTTTGGAACCCTGAGAAATAGTTTCAGGATCTGCAGAAGGGTTCTTGTACAAAAATTGATGGGAATCAGGAACCCTGTAAAATCTATCCGGCTTAGAAGGAGCAGGCGGAAAGGAATCAGGATTCAGGTTAGCTTCAGAGAAAGCATCATCCACAATATCAAGAACAGGAGGAATAGCCAAAGGTCTGTGTTGAGGGAGAAGGAGAAACTCCCTAAGTCTCTTCTTGGTAGCGGAATAATCCTGACCTTCCCAATGAAAATGTTCTCTCATCTCATGCAAAGTTTCCCCAAAAGAAAAATCTTCAGGGGGAGAAGCAGAGGGAATAGAGTCCTCTGCATCAGAATCCTTATAGGGAGGAAATGAATAATCCTGGTCAGAGGAAGAGACTGAAGACACAGAAGCCTGATCAGAGGAATCCAAAGGAATATCCTGCCTAGGCCTTTTTTCAGGAGGAGGGTGAGAGCCCCTAATCATAGTAAGCAAATCTTCAGCCATTCTTAATAATTGCTTCTGGGTCTTGGGAGCTGAATCCGAAGAAGCTTGAGAAGAAACCCTTGGCTTAACAGGAGTCTTTGACTTTGCCTTTGTCTTTGTATTAATAGTGATATGAGAAGGCCCGAAAACCCCTTCAGAAGCCGGTACCTGCACAGCGGTTCTGGACCCATCTGAAGGAGCGACGTCCGAAGGTCCTGCAGCAGCTAGAATACTGGGCCTAGTTGGCTCCCCATGGGAGTCCGTGTCGGCCATCGGTTAGTGGCTGACGACAGGGGCTGCAAAAGTGCCTCACTGACGACCACCGAACCCGAAGCTGACTCCGGCTGCAAAGTATCCTGTTTGGACCTCAGAGTCCGATCCTTGTCCTTGCGTTTCTTGTGAATTCCGGTTGCAGGTAAAGTATCCAACGACATCCTATAATTGAACCATCTACCGAAATAATTCAAGGCCCAATCGTACCTACGCTTAATAGTGCGAGAATTAAACCTGGCACAAAACCGACAGCAAGAAACGTCGTGGTCAGGGCCCAAGCAAGGAAGACAGTAAGAGTGGAAATCTTTATGAGGTATTTGTTTTCCACATGATATACAATTATTAACTTTTTCTGACATCGGAGGAGCAAGAAAAAAGTTTCCCCAATGGGGTACTTAGCTTGAGAAGAGAAGAAGACGACTTCGGACCGACGACAATCAAAGCACATTGTCCGGAATCCGCCAACCAACAACTTGCGAGCTGCTTTCCACCGCACGGCAAGAAAGACTGGAGAAGATGGCGTCGGCTGTCAACTTTATACCTCTACGTTCTGACGTCAGGGTACTTGCTGGTATAGCCGATGCCGGACCCAGACTTTGGAATTCTGGCCAACCTCAGGCTGCCTGCCGGCAGGAGCACCCTACAGTTATGACTGCAACAGTGAAACACGAAGAACATCAGCAAATTTTTTCCCTAGGAAAATATTCACTGTTCCGAATGTTCGATGTTTTCTATTTTCGATTACTAGGGTTCGATATTAGAACACTCGACATTTTGAATGTTCGGTGTTCTAATACAGACCCGGGTCTTAATCCAGTCATTTCCCTATGCAAGCATGAGAAAAAGCACACTGAGTTTTCTTCTGTCACATTCTGTTAACCAGACCTTTTCTCTCTCCCACCTCCTCTTCTCACTCTTTTTTTTTTTTTTTTTTTTTTTTTTTTTACATTGCAGGGCCTACATTTCTTAAAACTAAAAGAAAAAGAAAGAGGAAGGGAGAAAAAGAAAATAATGCACCTGCTTATATTAGTATCACCACTGAATTTCAAGAGAAAACTTTACTTCAAGTCTAATTAGTTTTTCCTGACCTTTAAAGCTCTCCCAGCTGGGAAAACCCTTGATTGCTTTCAGAAAACATTATGTAATAGCCAATTTCTCTCTTTTTATCTCAGCCAACCCCCTTCCGCCAGATTGTCTCCAGTTTCTTTTTTATCAGACTGTCTCCATGGAGACACGAGAACCAGACAGCCAGTTTCTCTTTATCAGAATGTTTCCATGGAAACGAAGACCAGCTGCAGAACTGCTACTAAATATGCATGCATTTGCCACAGAAAAATCTCATAATATTCAATATTCTTTTTAATTTACTTGCTCTCTCTTAAAACTAATCAATCCAAAGTCAATCCAGTCATCTCCCCATGCAAGAATGAGAAAAAGCACATCAACTCCAACTTTGTCATTCATTTTCAACCAGGCTCCTTTTTTCTTTTTCTTATATTGCCTTTATTTCTCAAAACTGTACAAGGCGAGAGAGAGAGAGAAAAGAGGGAAGAGAAAAAACAGCACCTGTTTGCAATCCCCATTGCAATTAAATATAGCACGCAAAGAAAATCGTACACCACAAATACAGTACTATTAATAACACAAAATGTTTTCTTTAGTTAGCTTTCACTCCCTCTCTTCCCCTACCCAAAGCATTTCCAAACATTAATGACATGAAGTAGGTTATATACTTTTGAGTCCCCCAGACGTCCGGCAAATTTTGAAAAACTCCAATATTTTCAGATGCTCTTGTTCTGTCATATTTCACAAATATAATTATTGCATTGTAATCTCACAGTAAGTTGCTGTTTTGATTACTGTTCTTCCCCATTGATTAAATACGGTCTCTGCTTCATTTCCAATGTAGTCTCCATTTTTCTAGTCAACTCTCATGCTGTCTTCCTTCTCTCCAACATTTTTCGTTGCAATACTGGAAAAGTATTCACAGGTACAGTCTCCCTGTGTCTATTATCAGAACAAGAAGAAGCAGAATTTCCTTCTGTTTAACAGCTCACATTTTGTTGGGCAAACTTTTGTATTTCCTCCTTACCACGCACTTTATTAAAATATGATTTTGTCCCTCCAAGGAAGAATATTGTAAAGCCAGCAGGATACAGCAGTTTGAATCTCACACCTGTGTCTTGACATTCCCTGAAGAGTAGAATGAATTTACTCCTCTTCTGTCTGGTGTACAATGAGTAATCATTCTACATAAACACTCTGATGTCTCCCACTTTCAATATTTTGTCCTTCTGCCACAGTTTTGTCAGAATCCACTCCTTTTGCTGGTAGGACTGCATCTTTACTATTAAAGTTCTAGGATGCCTTCTTATAGCTAGATTTGGAGCATACACATGATGTGCCCTTTCAAATAACAATTCCTGCTGTGGAATACCAGTCCAGTTGCTTACTTTTGCTTTCATAAAATTAATGCAGTCTGCTCCTTCCAGCTTCTCTGGTATAGCTGAAAATCTCAGGTTTTCACTATGTGCTCTGTCCTCGAATTCTATTATTTTGAAACATCTCTTCCTGAGTTCATTTCAACCTCTGATTTTTGCAGCTTTATCATCTCATCTGAACGTCTGTTTAAAGCTTCTTACATTTTTCCAGCCTTTTGTTGTTTGCGTTGATATACTCAATCGGTGTTTTGTTTATTTGAACCAGTTCTGTATGCAATTGTCTTATATCCTCCTGTAGGTCACTTGAAGTCATGTCTGAAGGTTGCATTACTTTTTGATGAACAGCTGCAGTCAGTGTTTCTTCCTCACTTTTTGTAGCTGATATTTTCAAGGTCTTCTGTATTTCTTTATTCCTGGCATCCAAGCAGCACTTACTAGCCAGTTACTGAAATTTACCCCTAAACACAAGTTTACTGGCCTTCTTTGCTGAGTTTCTGTTTTCACACTGGTAGAGCTAGAAACAAGTTGTCACTCAATGTTCAGCCATCTTGGAAAGTCCCTAAAATCCTTTCTTCATCAAATTCATGTATTCTGTTCTCTCCAAATGTGTCTCCTTGTTCATACATCCATCCACAACCTCTTTTTCCCATTTTTGCACATTGGGTCGGGGTGTCACAAACAGAGAGAATCATCTAGATCCAAGATTTGCACCACCGGGTGGCAAGTCCTGCTGTGGTAGTTCTTCTACACCACACTCACAGGCACATTCACACTTAGCACCATTTTAGAATATCCAATCCAGCTGTAGTATGTCTTTGGAATGTGAGAGGAAACTGGAGCACCCGGAGGAAGTCCACACAAACAGAGGTATGACATGCAGACTCCACAGAGAAGGCACCCCTGCCAAAAAGCTAACCGAGAAACCTATACTTCTTAATATAATTATTCTTTCCTTTTCGTCTATAACTGTGAGACTGTTCACATTCCAAGATATAGAAAGTGTCACCATTATAGTGAGAAGTCACTATTCCCATCTGTTATATAGGACAGCTTTTTAAAATGTCTGTTTCCAGTTTTTGAAATATATGCACCCACTACTGTTTGGCAGGTTAATCCTTCATACAGTTTTTTTATCATCAATAACACTGGAACCTAAGTGACTTTTTAGAAGACTTTTTGATTTAATAAAAGCCCTCAAACAAAAAAGCAAACACCTCAGAATACCACCTGTATAATACAAACACACCTAACTACGTATATCTTCAAATAATTAATTGTAACTCTCTTAATAAGAACATTTATCCCAAACAGCTGCTAACACAGGCGTTAATTAACCTGAAACTGTGGTTATCCATGCTAAGACGCATGTTATTGCCAGTTTTTCAACTTACACTAATCGTTGTCTGTTCTTTGTCTTTTTTCTCCTCACAGACATGAAAACAATTTGCATGCTTTCAGAAAACATTAACTTTTACCTTTGAAGAAACCAGTGTTCTGACTTTTTATTGCCCTATCAGCTTGTCTCCATGAAAATGTAAGAAATAAATGTAGTCCTCTGCTGCAGCCTGAAAGAGAAGCTGAAATATTTACTGTTAAGAAAAAAAACTTTTCATTATATTCTGTGTTCTCACATTTACATCTTTCCAATTAAAACTTGCTATGGGATTAAGCTAAAGGTCTTAAACCAGGCGGCTGCCTAAGCAAAAGTAAAAGAAAATATATCAACTCTACATATATTATGATCTGTGTACTTTTGCACTCCATCTCCTACCTCAACAACCCAAGATTACAGCCTATTAACTTAAACAAGCTTTTGTCTAGCCTTTCTTCTTTTTGCACTGTAATGCCTACTTTATCTTAATACTAAAAAAGGCATCCGTTTACATTAGTAACTTTATCACATATAAGCATGACTAAAATATATTACTATAAAACATGCAATTTATATTATGTAAAGTTTCTTAAAAATACTGCTAGTAACAGAAATGGTTTTACTTACATTTGCCCTTTCCCTCCTCTTCCTTTCCCATCAGTGTCCTTCCAAACCTTAAGGACATGAAGTGTGGCAACTGCTTTTCAGTTCCCACAAGTTTAACAAAGTCAAAAAAGTCCACTCTTTCACTTTTTCTTATACAAACGTATTTCACAAATACAACTGATGGTTTGCAGTCTCACATTTAATCACTAATTTTCTTGTTGCTAGTGCTTTTTTGTGTTCCTCTCCATCTCCCAACTCCAGATTTCAGTTCAGTTTCAAGCTATTTTCAACTACTCTAGTCAACCCCTGTGCTTTTCTCTGTTTCTAAGTATTTGCCTTTGGAACGGTGGAAAAGGTTTCACTGGCAATGCCTCTCCATGTGCTTTATTATCAGAAGAATGAGAAGCACACTGTGCCTTCATAACATCTGATACAGTCTGTTCTTTCTAGTTTCTCTGCTACAGCAGAAAATCTCAGATTTTCCTATGTGCTCTCTCCTGCAATTCTACCATTTTGAAGCATCTCTTCTTGAGCAGCCTCATACTCAGTCAGCCTCCTCTTCCTTTTGACTTCTGATTTTTGCAGTTTTAGCAGCTCATCTGAATATTTGATTAAAGCTTCTTCCATTTTTCCACCCTTTTATTATTTGACTTAATATACTCTTTCAGTGTTTCATTTAATCACATCTGAGCACATCAAAAAAGAAGTTATGCACTTACCATAACGTTCCATATGAGTTGTTCCTCTCACCTTCATTCTTACGGATGGGTTCGGAGCTGATTCCTCAGCTCCGAGTAGGCCAAATTACAAAGCTTGAGGTCTCCAAACAGCTCGAGGCCGAAACCCTATCTTATGATGATCCTCTACATCCCTCAGATCTTGTTTGCTGCCAACTAGTAACATACTCACAGAGTAAAACACCATACTCATATTTCTAGTAACCGGTGAAAGGAAAAACTCCTCAGAAAAGACCAAAACCAAAAGGTCAACTCTCAAACTTCCAGACATTGGTTGGTGGTAGGAGGGTGGGTTGTAAGAATGAAGGCGAGAGGAACAACTCACATGGAATGTTATGGTAAGTACATAACTTCTTTATGTGAAGTTGTTCAATCTCGCCTTCATTCTTATGACTGACGGGTAGCGTCCCCAGCACCACAATCTTGGGTGGCTCACAGGCATACATGTCTAAGGACAGGAGAACCAAAGAAAGCCCTATCCCTACAGGTCTTGTCTACTTTGCAATGAGTAATGAAGGTATGTGGCTTTGACCATGTGACTGCTGCATAAAGAGAATCTATTGGTAGCCTGGCCGAAAAGGCTGTAGAAGTAGAGACAGCTCTAGCTGAATGAGCTTTAACTTTGTTTTCTAAGGGAATATGTGCAGAACTATAAATAAAAGATATGCAGTCCAAAAGCTACTTAGATAAGGAAGGTTTGGAAACTGCGGCACCCTTCTTGGAATCTGAAAATAACACAAAACAGCTGGTCAGATCGTCTATGGTCTTTTGTGCTGTCTAAATAGAAAAGAAGTTGTCTGTGAACATCAAGCTTGTGAAGCATATACTCCAATTGATTAGTATGATTAGGAAAGAAAACTGGCAATTCAATGGCTTGATTAAGGTTGGATTCTGAGCAGACCTTTGGTAGGAAAGAAGTGTTTGTTCTGAGGGAAACTCTATCTTTGTGAAATATCAGATATGGATCCCTTAACGATAGGGCTTGTAATTCTGAAAGTCTGTGCTCAGAGGTGATAGCCACTTGGAAACTAGTTTTCAACGAAAGGAATTTCAGTTCACAGGAAGATGCCAGTTCAAATGGAGGAAGAATAATCTTTGACAGAACAAGATTTAGATTCCATGGATAAGTGGGGGATCTAACAGGAGGCCTCAAATGTACTGCACCTTTCATAAAGGCCTTTGGAATTGTATGAGACATGACATTGTCCCCTAGTTCACCAATATGAAAATTTGATATAGCAGCCAGCTGACCTTGAACAGTTGCTGCTGCGGCCCCTTCATTAAATAGTTTTATCAAGAATTCCAATATATCTGATATGGAAGCCAGGAATGGATCAATGTTGTTCTGCTGAGCCCAGATTGAAAATCTCTTCCATTTGCTAAGGTAAAGTTTCCTAGTTGAGGATTTATGGGAAGACAACAGTATATGTTGAGCTTCTGTTGACAAATTTTGGAACCAGGATATTCTTGGAATTGGAGCAGTCATGTTGTCAGCTTGATGGACTGTACAGAAGGGTGAAGAGCTCCTGACGAGTGAGTCAGAAGGTCAGGCACTGGGTCCAGGATCCAGGGCTCTTCCAAAAGATGAGTCTTCAGAAGGGGAACCAAAGCTGACAAGGCCAAAAAGGAGCTATTAAGATAACTGTCCTTCCCAGGGCAATGGCTTTCTGAAGAACTTTGGGAATTAGTGGGAAAGGAGGGAAAGCATAAAGAAGACCCAGGGACCAATCGTGTACGAGCGCATCCCTCAGGGACTCCCCCACTGGAGGGATTAGGGCAAAGTAGTTGCTACATTTGGTGTTTGTGGGAGTTGCAAAGAGATTGCAGCAAGGCTGGCCCCATCTGCGGAAGATCATTTCCGCAACTTCATTTTTGAGGGACCACTAGTGTGGCAACAGAATTGCTCTGCTATCACGTTGGATTTCCCCGGGATGGGCGCTGCTATCAGAGAGCGCTGGGTGGACTCTGCCCACTGCCACACACTCAGGGCCTCTCGACATAGGGGATAAGATCTAGTCCCTCCTTGTTTGTTTATATACCGGACTACTGACATGTTGTCTGACTGAATTGCAATGGCCCCAAAGGGAGAGAATCTTGAAAGGACTGCAATGCTAAGAGTACCGCTCTCATCTCTAGGATGTTGATATGCAAGTGAGCCACGTGTTCTTGCCATATACCTTGGGCTGTCCGTCCCTGATAATGCCCCCCCACCCGATCAGGGAGGTGTTCATGGTCACAGTTGCAACTGGAGTCAGGAGAACAAAGGGAAGTCCCATGGCTACGGATTCAGATGTCAGCCACCACCAAAGGTCCTTCTTGCATGAATCGGTTATCTGAACCAGGTGATCCACAGGTAATTCTTGAAAGGTCCAATGTGTGAATATTATCCATTGAAGAATGCGCATGTGTGATCTCACCAGAGGTATTGCAATAATAGCTGCTGCCATGGTGCCCAACAGTCTGAGAATTGCCGATGCTGGTGCTCTGTTCTTAATGTCCAGAATCTGTTGTCGAAGGATAAGTATTCTTTCCAAAGGAAGTTTAAGGGACATGTTGACGGTGTCCAGGTCTGCTCCTATAAAGACGGTATGCTGCAGACTTTTCTGAATTTACTGTTATCCCCAGTTGAGAGCAGAGGTTTATGGTAAAGTCCTTTGCCTGAATGAGATGACGCCTGGTGGGTGCGGTGAGGAGCCAGTCATCTAAATATGGAAAAGTACAGTTGTGTATACTTACCATAAATGTAGATGTTCGAGTGTATTCACTGTTGCAGTCATTACATTTGGGGTAATCTGCTGGCAGGATGCCTTCAGTCAGCCTGAATAACAAAGTCTTGGGTCCTGAGTCGGTTGTTGTCTCATCTTCCATGACGTCAAGTCGTCAGGGGTATAAAACATGCAGCCAACGCCATTTTATTCAGCTGTTCTTGCCCCAGATGTCAGGTGCCCCCCAAATGGGGAGCAAATATACATATATATAAATAAACAGCAATATATGAAAATGCACTTCTAGCAAAATAAACTTTACCTTCATCTAAAAGCAAATACACCACAAAGGCTTTAGAATATAGTGAAGGAAAGAGAAGTTATAGAAAAGGGGGACGGTGGGTGGGTAACCCGGACTGCAACACTGAATACACTCGAACATCTACAAGTGTACACAACTGTACAATGTTCTTCATGTATCACTGTTGCAGTCATTACATTTGGGTAGAATCCCAAAGGTATGGATGGGAGGACGGAACTAAATAGCATTAGGAGCAGCTATAAGGCCCTGCAGAACTGCATTGGCAAAGCCTGCCCTGGATTTGGAGAAGAGAGGCAAATGATAATGCTTTGTGAAGGTATGAACAGAGCTCCAAGTAGCAGCTTCTAGAATGTCTTTGGTTGGAACACCTCTGAGAAAGGCTGCTGAGTTACAGGCAGCCCTGGTGGAATGTGATCCGATTCCCTTGGGCACAGGTTTATCATGGTGCAAGTAGCAGAAACGAATGCAGTGGCTTATCCACTTAGAAATAGTCTGCTTTGATATAGCCTTCCCCTCTGATCCTGAAGCAAATGCCACCAGTAGTTGCTCAGACTTTGTTAGAGATTTGGTCCTGTTTAAGTAGAATCTTAGCTGTCTGTGTACGTCCAATGAATGCAGAATCTGCTCCCCCTTGTTCTGTGGATTTGGGTGTTGGCAGATGAATTGTTTGGTTAAGAGCCACAGTGGATACCACCTTAGGCATAAAGGAAGGATTGGTCCTGAGGGACACCCTGTCCGGGTAAAATGTAATAAAAGGCTCCTTAGCCATAAGAGCCTGTAGTTATGAAACCCTTCTTGCTGAAGTGATTGCCAAGAGGAAAGCTGTTTTCCACGATAAAAATTTTATAACCGCAGTAGCTGCTGGTTCAAAAGGAGGCAGGGTGAGTTTTTCCAGCACAAAATTGAGGTCCCATGCAGGAGTTGGTGATCTTCTGGGAGGCCTTAAATTTTTGGCCCCTCTAAGATACTGTCTGAGCAGAGGATGAAAAAAGAGGGGAGGCTCCATGTTGTAATGAGCTGAGACGGCAGAGGCATGGATTTTTATTGAAGAAAAAGATAGGCCCTTATCAAGCATCTCAGTCAAGTATTGTAAAATCTGAGGGATATTTGGTTTTGCTGTGTTCATTCCTTGTGCTTGGTTCCAAGCACAGAAACTCTTCCATTTATCAGCATAAGATTTTTTAGTACTAGGCCTTCTGGCTTCCAAAATGACATCCATCACAGATTTACTGAGAGGTGTTGTTTGAAAAATTAAATGATCAGCCATGCTGCAAGGTTCAGAGTTTGGAGCTGAGTGTGCAGAATTTGATTGTTGTGCTGAGACAGTAGATGAGGTATTTGAAGCAAATACCAAGCAGGGAGTTGAGGCATATTCCTTAGAATTGGATACCAGTGCTGGCGAGGCCAGTCTGGAGCAATCAGGATCATTTTTGTTTTTTCCTGTCTGACCTTTAGTAAGACCTTGGAGAGAAGAGGCAGCGGGGGAAAGACATAGACTGATAGGTTTTTCCAACTGAAGGATAGGGCATCCACTTTCCATGCTTGTCTGTGATAAGTCCTTGTGCAGAATTTGTCCAGGTGATAATTTTGCAGAGAGGCAAACAGATCTATGTCTGGGCTCCCCCATTTCTGTGTTACCATGCTGAAGATTTGTGGATTCAGTTTCCACTCGTGCGGGTCCATAAGATTTCTGCTTAGATCGTCTGCCAGAGTATTTTGTTTTCCTGGCAGGAATTGAGCTTGAAGATGTACTTGGTAAGTCAAAAGTGTGTTCCACAATGCCATGGCTAGTCTGCAAAGGGGGTAGGGAATGTGTACCTCCTGCTTGTTTATGTACCACATAACCATGGTTCTGTACGTCTTTATCAGTAGTTGTCCTGGATGAAGTAAGTCCTTGAAGGCTGTCAGAGCATTCTGAACAGCTAGCATCTCTTTCTGGTTGATATGCAGATGCATTTGTTTTGGGCTCCATATGCCCTGAATGCATATCCCGCCAGGTGGGCCCCCCAAGTACAGTCCGATGCGTCTGTAGTTCGGGTTTGGGTGGCAGGGGGTAGAGTGAATGACAGTCCCTTGTTTTGGTGACATGTCTCTGCCCACCAAAGAAGCTCCTGTTGTAGGCAGGGAATGAGAGGAATCATTGTTTCCAGACTGTGACAATGTTGACGCCATAAACTTTTTAGGTACCACTGAAGTTTCCTCATATGCATTCTTGCATATGGGATTAGTAGAATGCAGGATGCCATAAACCCCAAAGCCTGCAGAATTTGTCTTGCAGATAACTGGGTTTTTGTTGCCATCTGTTTGAAGTATGTTGTCAGTTTCCTTTGTTTGTCTGGCGTAAGGTAAGCCATCTGGGCAGTTGTATTCAAGCTTGCACCCAGGAATGTAATTATTTGAGAGGGAACCATATGGGATTTCTTTTCATTTACTGTGTACCCTAGGCATGTTAGAAAGCTTTTTTACAAATGCCAGATGTTGAAGAAGAATGTCCTTGTTCTCTGCTTGAATGAGACAGTCATCCAGGTAAGGATAAATTTGTATGCTTCTTTGTCTGCAAAATGCAATTACTGGTGCCAGGCACTTTGTAAAGACCCTGGGCAAAGTAGATAAGTCAAAGGGCAGAGCAGAGAATTGGTAATGGAAAACACCTGCCTTGAAGCAGAGGTATCTTCTGCACAATTCCCTTATTAGGATATGCAGGTATGCCTCTTAAGTCTAAAGTCACTAAACAAGCATTCCTGCCCAGCATAGGCAGTAGCTGCTGTAAAGTCAGCATTTTTTATTTTAGAATGTCCAGGAACGTGTTCAGAATTGGACGCCAGGCACTGTCTTCTCTGGGTACCAGGAAAAGTCTTGGAATAAAAACCTTGTCCTTTTTCCTGTTGTGGTACAGGTCGAATAGCCCCCATATCCATGAGGGAGGTAACTTGTTTCTGAGCCTCTGCCCATTGATTTTGTGGCAGATCTGGCCAACTGTTTGGGATTGGCAAAGTATGGAAATGAAATCTGTACCCTTGGGATACTATATTTAACACCTTTGTCCTGGGTAATTAACTGCCAATTTTGAGCATGATATGCTAATTTTCCCCCCAAGGGGGCTGCCAAAAGATAAGTGCTTGGTGAAGGTAGAGAGAAGTCATTGAGACTGCATATTTTAGGGTTGTGCTTTGTTTCCTCCAGATTTGGAGGTGGAGGCACCCCATTGCTTTGACCTGTAAGAACCCTGTGATTGGTATCTAGAACCTTTTGAGCACCCAGATTTGCCTTGAGAGGCTCTGTTGGACACAGGAAAGGACCAATTTTTAGTGGGCCAGTGCCTACTGAACCTGGGTGGCTGCACTTGTAAGAAATATTTTACAGTTTGCATAGATTTAGCTTTGTCTTCCACTTTCTTTAAAACCTCTTCTGCCTTATTACCAGAGTATCATGCTGTAAACGGGCATCCAGCAGTTTAGCTTTAACAAGATCAGGCAGATTTTGCACCGTGAGCCAGGCATGCCTTCTAATCACAGGATCCAGTAACTGCAGCCCTGCAAAAGGCCTCCAAGGAATCAAAACCACATTGCAAAGTATGCTTTCCAACCTGTTCTGCTGCATGCAATAATTATTGTAATTCTTTATTTTCCACACAATCAGAAATCAACATCCTTTTCTGTTTCAATAAGCCCATAACACGCTGTTGATATTTAAGCATATGAAACTGGCAGTTTAAGGCCCTAATTGCCAAGGCTGCAGACGTATAAACCTTCTTTCCTCATCTATCCATCGCCCTGGAATCTCTATCAGAGGTGGTAGGATTTTAGGCTGTAGAGGCCTTTACACCTTTGGGACACTGTCAGATAGTCTCAGGCTCAGCAGCAGGATTTTTGAATAGAAATTTGTGAGAGTCAGGAGCCCTGTAATATATGTCTGGCTTACTAGGAGCCGGAGGTAGGGAATCAGGAGCCATGCTTGATTCCGAAAACACATCAACAATGTCTAATACAGGAGGTATTGCCAAAGGCCTACGCTGAGGAAGAAGGAAATCCCTAAGCCTTTATTTTGATTCTGAGAAATCCTGACACTCCCAATGAAAATGTTCCCTTAAAGTATGCAAGGTTTCTCCAAAATAATAATCCTCAGGAAGAGATGCAGATGGGATGGATTCTTCTGCATCTGAATCCTCATAGGGTGGAATAGAAAATTCCTGATCAGAAGAGGAATCAGAAGAAATGGAAACCTGTTCTGAAGATTCATAATCAGTTTCTTGCCTAGGCCTCTTAGCGGGGGGGTTGGGAACCCCTGATCAAGGTAATTAAGTCCTCAGCCATTTTGATCATCTGTTTTTTTAGGCATAGGGGCCTGAGCACGTGGCTCATGCGTCATTTTTTTAGACTTAGAAGATGTTTTTGATCTTGTTTTTGAAGCTGGCATTGGTTTTATATAAAAATGTTGAGGCCTGAAAACACCCTCAGAAGCAGATGTCTGCTCAGCGGCTCTGGACCCATCCAAGGGAGAAACATCCGCGGGTTCAATACTTTGAGAATCTGGTGGCATATTGGACTCCGCATGGGTCTCAGTAGAGCCCTGCGACTCAAAAGTAGCGGGTATGAGGGGCTGCGAAAGCACCTCACCGAGTACTGGCCAACCAGCGACTGGCTTAGGAGAAGCTTCGTCTGTTTTGGACCTCGACGGTCTGTGTCTGTCTTTTTCTTTGCATTTTTTGTGAACTTCGGTAGTCGGATTGCTAACCGACGACATTTCAGGGTAATTAAATGTAGATCCAAAATATTTTGAAGCGAAAATATACCGACGCTTAATAGTGTGCTGGTTAAATCTAGCACAAAACTGACAGCAAGGCACGTTATGATCTGGGCCTAGGCAAGGAATACAGTACAAATGAAACTCCTTATGAGGTATTTGCTTCCCACAAGTAATGCAATTATTAACTTTTACTGACATCGGTAAGGAGCAAGAAAAAGTTTCCCCAACGGGGTACTTAGCTTTAGTTGAAGACTTCGATTCTGAAACTCGAATGTGAAAATTTCAGGAGTTGGCCGACTAGCACTTGCGAACTGCTTCTGCTTCGGGCACCGCGCAACAAGAAAGACTGAATAAAATGGCATCGGCTGTATGTTTTATACCCTGACGACCTGATGTCATGGAAGAGGAGACAGCAACAGAAGCAGGACCCAAGACTTTGTTATTCAGGCCGACTGAGGGCAACCTGCCAGCAGATTACCCCAAATGTAATGACTGCAACAGTGAAACACGAAGAACATAACCCGGATTCCTTGCTGCCTCAAGTGAGCCATAACCACTGCCATACATTTGGTAAACACTCTGGGGGCTGTAGTGAGACCAAAGGGCAGGGCTTGAAACTGGTAATGACTGGCCCCCAGTCGAAGGCGCAGATGATCCCTGGATGGTCTGGCCATCTTTATACGGTAATATGCATCCTGGAGATCTATTGAGCACATCCAATTGTCTTTCCCTAAGAATGGCAGAATTGAATGAAGCGTGACCATCTGGAACTTTGTCTTTTCTACAGATTTGTTGAGTCTGCTGAGCTCTAATATCGGTCTCCAGTCCCCTGTTTTCTTTGGCACTAAAAAGAATCTTGAGTAAGTTCTGGATCCTTTCTGGTCTGCCGGGACTGATAATATAACCTCTGGATATTATACTTTGTACCCAGCTGTCTTTTGTGATTTTGAGCCAGGTGGCTAGATACAAAAAGAAACATCCCCCGACTGCCTCCAGAGGCAGACAGGCGAACCTCATTTCAGGAGCGCTGATAGGGCTTCTCAAGGAACTGATCAAGGACACCCTGGTTTTGTGGAACTCTGCCGCATGGGCGGCATCTTCCATTATTGCCTCCTCCTCTGCCCCTGGAGGGGGTTTCACTTCGTGTACCCGAAAAGGCTTCTTGGGTTTTGCAGAACCACATTTTCCCACCCCCGTTGGCCTTTGGGATAAGGTCTAGTTAAGTGTGGAAAAATGGACTCCTATGGCAGAGTCTTTCCGTCTTGTTCACATCTGGTGAGGGTTTCTTTAACTTTAGGTCCAAAAAGTGAGGAACCATCAAACGAGGCATTCACAAAGGATGACTTGAAAGGCTCTGCAAAAGAACACAAGTGCATCCAGGAATGTCTCCGAAGAGCTATTCGTCTACCCGCCACCCTACTCGTCCCATCAGCTGCATAAGATACGAGGCGCATGGAAGAGTTGACAATGGAATTAAGGGTAGCAAGCTGAGATGTTACCTTGTCTGCCTCCATATCAGCTACTGCACCCTGAAGAGTATCTCCGAGCTCAGAGCTCTTTCAGATCATCTCTTTGAAGCCTGATAAAGTGAGTTAGATAGTTCAACGATCGAAGAGCAAATGTCATAGAACTGAACATGCACTTGCCAAATCTGTCCATTATCCTAGACTCTCTATTAGGAGGATGGACAGACGTAGAGGTCTCTGACATCTCTTTCTTAGTGGTTGCCGCATACCACCATAGCATCAACAGGAATAGGTTTGGACAAAAAGGTCTTGTCATGAAGTGCAGAAATATATTTGTTTGGTCTTCTAGGGACAGGTTCCATGGTATCTGGTGACTCCCATGCCCTTTGAGATAAAAGCTCCATCAACTCATCGAAGGGCGGAGACACCCAAGAGGTGGAGGGTTTGGGCCCAAAGGCTTTCAGGAGCACCGATTCGTCACTGGAAGGGTTGATGGGCTGCCAGTCACTCCTCTGCTTCAAGATCTCTAGGATATCCATGAAAGATATATCCTCAGAGGGGGACCTTGGGGACCCTTCAGACTCCTCCAAATCGGTGTCGGACGTGACAGATTCCTGAGGGGAATCTACATGTTTCCTCTTACATGTCCTCTTTCTTGGGACCTCCTCAGTGGGAGCTTCTGGGGAGATCTCAGAAGAGCAGGGGTTCCCCCAAGGGGGATTCCTGAGGCTCTGGGTCCCTACGTTTACGATGAATCTGTGGTGACGGAGAAGATTCCTGCACTTTTAAGTGAGGAGGTCGTCTGATCAGAAGTTGTGACTGTCCAGGGGGACAAGACCTTCCTCATGGCATCGAAGGCACCACGGCTCTGATGCGAGGAAGCCCACAGATCCAAAGACATCAAGGACTCCTCCCGCACCAAAGCTGCCGGCTCTGATCCTGAGGTGGGAGCCGAGCTCATCTGCGCCGAAGCCCAGAGGGGAAGAGTCAGAACCGAAACATCGATTGGACTCCACTCCCTGGAAAGTACAGTTGTGTACCTACCATAAATGTAGATGTTCGAGTGTATTCACTGTTGCAGTCATTACACTTGGGTTATCCTGCTGGCAGGCAACCCGTAGTCAGCCCGAGTTCCAAAGTCTTGGTCCGGCATCGGTTGCTGTCACCTCATCCCTGACGTTAGTGCGCCAGGGGTATAAAAGTTGCAACCAACGCCATTTTCTTCAGTTTTTCTTGCCCCAGATGTCAGGTGCCCCCAGATATGAAGGCTGTAAAGATAAAAATATGCCAAGCAACCATGCATATATTACTAAAAGCATTTCCTTCTACTAAAAGCAAATACACCACATAGGTTGTATAGAGTTGAGAAGTACAGAAAAGTCCCAGCAAAGAGGGGGATGGTGGGTGGGTAACCAGGACTGCAACAGTGAATACACTCGAACATCTACATTTATGGTAGGTACACAACTGTACTATGTTCATCGTGTTTCACTGTTGCAGTCATTACACTTGGGTAGAATCCCAAAGCTGAGGAAGGGTGGTTGGGTCTAGATTAGATTTGGCGAGGCTAACAAGCCCTGCAGAACTGCAGTGGCAAAGCCTGCTCTGGATTTGGAGTAGAGAGATAGGTGGTAGTGCTTGGTAAAAGTGTGCACTGAGCTCCAGGTTGCAGCTTCTAATATGTCTTTGGTTGGTACCCCTCTGAGGAAAGCTGCTGAAATGGCTGCTGCTCTGGTAGAATGTGGCCTAATGCCCTTAGGCACAGATTTGCCATGTTGTGCATAACAGAAGCGGGTGCAGTGTCCTATCCATTTGGAGATTGTCTGCTTTGTAATAGGTTTTCCTTGTGATCCTGCAGCATATGCTACAAACAGTTGCTCAGTTTTTCTGAAAGCTTTTGTTTTGTCCAAGTAAAATCGTAGCTGCCTGTGTATATCAAAAGAGTGCAGAAGTCTTTCTGCTTTATTTTGGGGATTTGGGTAGAAAGTAGGCAAATGAATAGTTTGGTTTAAGGCCACATTGGAGACCACTTTTGGCATGAATGTTGGATTCTTCCTTAGAGAAACCCTGTCCTGGTGAAAAATGAGGAAAGGTTCCACAGCCATCAATGCCTGCAACTCTGAAACTCTTTTTGCTGAAGTAATTGCTAGGAGCAGCGCAGTTTTCCATGACAAGAATTTTAGATCAGCTGTGCTGGCTGGTTCAAATGGAGGCAGTGTTAGTTTTTCTAAAACAAAATTGAGGTCCCAAGTAGGCACTGGTGCTCTTCTAGGGGGTCTTATATTCTTTGCCCCTCTGAGGTACTGTTGTAGTAGAGGATGTGAAAAAAATAGGAGGATCCGTACTGTAATGAGCTGAAATGGCACAGGCATGGATTTTAATAGAAGAAAAAGATAGGCCTTTGTCCAACAGCTCAGTCAGGTATTGTAAAATCTGAGGTATATTAGGGACCAGAAGGTCGAGCCCTTGTGCCTGGTTCCAAGCACAGAATCTCTTCCATTTTCCCGCATAAGATTTTCTAGTGCTGGGTCTCCTGGCTTCCAAAATTACATCCATAACAGCTTTAGAGAGAGGTGCAGTCTGAGTGGCTACATTATCTGCCATGCTGCCAGGTTTAAGGTTCTGAGTTGACTGTGCAGAATCTGATTGTTTTGCTGTGTCAGAAGATGAGGGATTTGAGGTAGAGGCCAAGGTGGGCCTTGGGACAAAATCTTTAGGATTGGATACCAGTGCTGGCGTGGCCAGTCTTGGGCAATCAGGATCATTTTTGGCCTCTCTTGTCTGACTTTTAGAAGCACCTTGGTGAGAAGAGGCATTGGAGGAAAGGCATAGACTGTCAGGTTGTTCCAGTTGAAAGATAGAGCATCCACTTTCCATGCTAGAGAGTGATAAGTCCTTGTGCAAAATTTCTGTAATTGGTAATTGTGAGGGGAGGCAAAAAGATCTATGTCTGGGCGTCCCCATTCCCTTGTTATCATGTTGAACACTTGTGGATTTAGCTTCCATTCGTGAGGATCCATGAGATTTTTGCTTAGTTCGTCTGCCAGTGTGTTTTTTGTTCCTGGCAGGAATTGTGCTTGCAGATGTACCTGGTAGGTCAGTGCTGTCTTCCACAAAGTCATGGCTTGTCTGCAAAGCGGGTAGGAATGTGTGCCCCCTTGCTTATGTACCACATAACTGTGGTATTGTCCGTCTTTATTGGTAATTATCCTGGATGTATTAGGCCCTTGAAAGCTGTCAGGGCATTCTGTACAGCTAGCATCTCTTTTTGGTTGATGTGAAGATGCATTTGTTCCTTGCGCCACGTGCCCTGAATACATTTTCCTGTCATATGTGCTCCCCAGGCATAATCCGATGCATCTGTTGTCATTGTCTGCCTGGCTGTAGGTAAGGTGAAAGGCTATCCCTTGTTGTGGTGACAGGCCTGGGACCACCATCGAAACTCCTGTTGTAGGCAGGGAATCAAGGTTATGATTGTCTCTAGGCTGTGACAATGCTGAGTCCAAACACTTTTTAGATACCATTGTAGTTTCCTCATATGCAGTTTGGCATATGGAATTAGTAGAATGCAAGATGCCATGAAACCCAGGGCCTGCAGAATTTTTCTTGCAGGGAGCTGGTTCTATGTTGCCATCATTTGAAAGTAATGAGACAGTTGTCTTTGTTTGTCTGGTGTGAGATAAGCCATCTGGGTAGTTGTATTTAAGCTTGCACCCAGGAATATCATCTCTTGAGAGGGCACTAGTTTTGATTTCTTTCCTTTACTGTATACCCTAGGCAAACTAGTAGTCTTTTTACATACGCCAGGTGCTTTAGGAGAATGTCCTTGCTGTCTGTTTGAATAAGGCAGTCATCCAAGTAGGGATATATTTGAATTCCTTTTTGTCTGCAAAATGCAATTACTGGTGCCAGGCACTTTGTGAATACCCCGGGCGCAGTAGATAAGCCAAAGGGCAGTGCTGAGAATTGATAATGCATTGAGCCTGCTATAAATCTGAGGTATCTTCTGCACGATTGTCTGATTGGGACATGCAGGTATGCCTCCTTGAGATCCAAAGTATCTGGCTAAGCCTCTTTGCCCAGCATGGGCAAGAGTTGTTGTAGTGTTAACATTTTGAATTTTGGAACATCCAGGAAAGTGTTTAGGATTGACAGGTCCAGTATTGGACTCCATGCTTTGTCCTTTCTGGGTACGAGGAAAAGTCGTGAGAAAAATCCTTGGCCCTGTTCTTCTTGTGGAACTTTTTGAATAGCTCCCATATCCATAAGAGCAGCAATCTGTTTTTGTGCCTCTGCCCATTGGTTTTGTGGCAGGTTTGACATACCTTTTGGTTTTGGAAGCGTGTGGAAGTGGAACCTGTACCCTTGAGAAACTATATTCAACACCCACTGGTCTTGGGTGATCATGTGCCAATTTTTTGAGAATAGTGCTAGCTATCCCCCTAGGGGTGCTGTCAACTGGCAACAGCTTGGCATTTGCAGAGGGAAGTCATTGTGATTGTTTCCTATAAGGTTGTGATTTGTCTTCTCCTCCTTTGGGGGCTGAAGCACCCCATTGTTTAGGTCTGTAGGAGCCTTGGGGCTGAGATCTGCCTCTTGGGCATCTGTATCTGCCTCTTTGTGGCCTGTCTGACACTGGAAAGGACCAACTTTTTGAAGGCCAGTTTCTGCTAAATCTAGGTGGCTGAACCTGTAATAAATCTTTTACAGTTTGCATTGATTTTGCTTTATCCTCTATTTTCTTTAACACCTCTTCTGCCTTAACACCAAACAAAGTATCATGCTGTAGTAGAGCATCCAATAATTTCATTTTAACATGGTCAGGTAAAGTTTGTTCTTTCAACCAAGCATGTCTCCGAATGACTGAGCCTGTAACTGCGGCTCTACAAGAAGCCTCTAATGAATCAAAACCACATTACAGAGTATGCTTTCCCACTTGTTCAACTGCATGCAATAAATACTGCAATTCTTTACTGTCAGAAGTTTCTATATTTGTAACCATTTTCTGCCTTAACAATGACATGAGATACTGCTGATATTTAAGCATGTGAAACTGACAGTTTAAAGCTCTTACAGCTAACGTAGCAGAAGTGTAAACTTTTTCCCCCCATCTGTCCAGAGCTCTGGAATCCCTATCTGAGGGGACAGGATTTTTGGCAGTGGAAGCTTTAACCCCTTTTGGGCCCTGAGAAATAGTTTCTGGGTCTGCAGCGGGGTTTTTGTAAAGAAATTTATGAGAGTCTGGGACCCTGTAGTACCTGTCTGGCTTTACTGATGCAGGGGATAAAGAATCTGGAGACAGACTGGATTCAGAAAAAAACATCATCAACAATATCAAGCACAGGGGGGATAGCTAAGGGCCTGTGCTGAGGCAAAAGAAGGAAATCTCTGAGCCTTTTCTTCAATTCTGAGTAATCCTGGCTCTCCCAATGGAAATGCTCCCTCATGGTGTGCAGGGTTTCCCCAAAAGAGTAATCTTCAGGCAGAGAGGCTGAAGGAATGGACTCTTCAGCATCAGAATCCTCATAGGGAGGGAGTGAATAGCCCTGGTCAGAAGAAGAATCAGAAGAAATGGAAACCTGATCAGAGGAATCATAATCAGTGTCTTGCCTAGGCCTTTTGTCAGGAGGGGGATGGGAGCCCCTGATTAAAGTAATAAGGTCTTCGGCCATTTTAAGCATCTGTTTCTTTGGCATGGATGACTGTTCTGGAGAATGCTGCACTTGTTTCCTTGTCTTTAATGGTGTTTTTGATTTTGCCTTTGCTGCTGTAGTACCTTTAATTGTAAGCTGTGAAGGTCTGAAAACACCCTCAGAAGCCGGTGCCTGCTCAGCAGCTCCGGACCCATCTGAGGGTATATTTTCCAAAGGCCCAATACCTTGAGTTTCCACAGGCCTCGGTGTCTCCACGTGGCTGTCGGTTGCGGCCTGTGGCTCTGAGGTAGCGGGTGTCAGGGAATGCGAAAGCGCCTCACTGAGAACCGGCGACTGGCCTAGAAGAGGCTTCGTCGTCGGTTTTGGACCTCGGATACCTGTCTTTTTCGTTGTCTCTGCATTTTTTAAACATTCAGGTCGTCGGTTGCTCCGACAGCATTATGTAATTAAATCTTCGTCCAAAGTAATGTAAAGCAAAATCAAACCGACGTTTAATAGTGTGCTTATTGAATCTAACACAAAACCGACAACTAGTAACGTCGTGGTCAGGGCCTAGGCAAGGAATGCAGTAAGAGTGAAAGTCTTTATGAGGTATTTGCTTCCCACAAGAAATACAATTAATAACTTTTACTGACATTGGTCTGGAGCAAGAAAAAGTTTCCCCAACGGGGTACTTAGCTTTATTGAAGACTTAGGTTCTGAAATTCAATTTTGAAAATCTCAGGAGTCGGCTGACCGGCACTTGCGAACAGCTTATGCTTCGGGCACCGCGTGGCAAGAAAGACTGAAGAAAATGGCGTCAGTTGCAACTTTTATACCCCTGGTGCACTGACGTCAGGGATGAGGCGACAGTAACCGACGCCGGACCAAGACTTTGGAACTCGGGCCGACTACATGTCGTCTTCCAGCAGGATAACCCAAGTGTAATGACTGCAACAGTGAAACACGATGAACATCCAACAGGCGAATGTCTGCTCCCAGAGTTTGCAACCGGGGCTGAAGACATCAGGGTTGTCGGTGCCGAGAGGGCGAGCATGGGTGTCGGCACCAACGGCTCCACAATCAACTGATCAGCTCCCTCCAGCTCCGAAGGCTCGACTCAAGTCAGAGGAGGAACAGCAAGTAGGGTAGATGACTTGATCGGCTCCGAAGCTGCCAGAGTCGAAGCCAATAAAATTTTTGGTAGTGCTGGATTCGGGAATAATCTCCTCACCACTTGATCCACATCCGAATCCGACAGTCTGGAAGCTCGAGAGGAGGCCACGGACGGAGCAGGTGAACTCAGAATTAGAGACCGTAGGGTTAGAGATACCGGCTCCAAAACTGGGGACCAGCTCCTACCCACTACCTAAACTGTCGGCTCCGCTAACTGTGAAGCCGAGTCAGACACCTTCCTTGATACCTTCAGAGCCAAATAGCTTTTTGGCTCCCAACCAGAGACAGAGGAGAAAGAAGAAGCAGGTTTTGGCTTTTCCTGAGGAGCCGAGTCCAAATCCAATTAAAAGGCGGACTTAATAAGGCCCCCCTTCCACTAACTTCCTTTTTCTTTCTGCCAGAACCCTAGTACTAAAACTATGGCACACTGAACACACTTCTTGAATATGGACCTCTCCTAGGCAATAAACACAAATGGTGTGACCATCTGTGAGAGACATTTTCTGGTTACATTTAAGGCATTTTTTGAAGCCCGACTTTACTTTTCCAGACATTTTGATCCAAGTAAAACAAAATCCACAAGATACACCACAAAGTCAATAAAGAACTGAAATCTTTGATCAAGTCCACTGGACTAGAAATTTTAAGCCTAATTCGGCTGTAAAGAAAAAATAAGCCTACTGACTAAAATACTGGAAACTCAATGCAATTCAAACACTAAACTACTCCAAACTTGGCTATCTCAACAACCTTGTGGTTAAACAATCAAAGGTTACTTATAACGAAAATAAAGCCTAACTTCGGCTATATAAAAGAAAGTAGTTAAGCCTAACCAGCTAAAAAGCTAGAGCCTGAATTTGGCTAAGAAGGGTAGGGTAGAACAATAAACCAAACCAGTGGTCTGAGTGCCCAAGATAAAAACTTGTAAACCTAAAATAAGGCACACACGGAGCTCAGCAAAATGGACAACTGCTTTTATGAACAAGCACAAAAACAATCCACAGCAAGCTAAATTACAGCAGCACAGCACAGCACAGCAAACGAAATTGTAAAGCACAAGCAACAGCACAATAACGCTGTAAAGTTAATCCACATATGTTTTCATCACAGTAACTTCATCAGATACCTAACCTCTCTTCCTTTGATGAATAAATAAACAAATCTAATTTAAATGAACCAATGAGTGAACAAATTCAATTACACATGCAAAATGCTTTAAAACACATGTACCTTAAAGGTGAATGAATCTAAAAGTTAAAACCAAAAGTATATATATTAAATAGATATGTATATATATATATATATATTATGTTATATAAATACTTCAAACATAAACCTTGGTTAAAATTGCTTTGTTAAATATAAGTATTACCAACACAAACCTAAAATGCAAATGTTTTTTCAAAAGCAGAAGCTAAACTGAATCCACACTACAATGAAATAGCACCATCTTGTGGAAATTAAATTAAATGCATGCTCATCTTGTTAAAAGATAAATACATGTATTATTATTAAAATAAACCATACAATGCTTGCATATATAATATATCAAATTATTTAAAAATATAAATATAAATATTATAATAACAACATACTATAATTTAGCTGATTTCAATTTCAGCACAGGTTTCAAGGATAACATTTCATTTAAACCAGGGGCAGAACTTGCATCAAGAATAATTTGCCAATATAGCTCCCTATATTCCAACCGAGTCTCCCAAGGCCCTATTTTAGGTTTATAGGGTAGAACAATACCTGAGCAGGCACAAAAAACGACCTAACACCAATAAAGGAAATTATAATAAACTCCCCACAAAAAGAGAGTAAAGAAAGTAAATATGAGCCTAACTTCGGCTAAGGAAAACATCTTCTCAATAAATGACAAAAGGAAACCAATAAAGAAATCTTTTACTTCATTAACAAGAAAAATGGCCTGAGCTGTAAGGAACATGCACGATCTGTTGCAGCGGCAAACTAGATCTGGGGAAGTAGAGGAGAATCATGGGATAGGGTTTCGGCCTCGAGCTCTTTGGAGACCACGAGCTTTGCAATTTGGCCTCTCGGAGACGAGGGATCGGCTCCGAACCCATCAGTAAAAATGAAGGCGAAATTCACCAACTTCACATCTCATTTTTCCTCAGTTTCTGAAAATCATGTCTTGCACCAAAGCTGGAGCTTTAACTACTTTTTCCTGAACAGCTGTAGGAGTCTTCCCAGTCAGTATTTTCTGTTCACCTTTTCTAGTTGATTATCTTAGAGCCTCTCTCAGTTTCTTCTTTGCTGGTATCCAGGCAGTGTACTTACTAGCCAGTAGCTGAATTTACTAAAACTGACAAAGAGTTTTTTGCCCTTGTGTTTCAATTTCTTTTTTCACACTGGGAAGACTGAAATTAAGCTGCTGAACAGTGTTCAGACATCTTGGATAGTCTCTGTCTCAAAGAAAGCATACTGACTCTCCCGTGTTGAAAGGTCCTCTGTGGAATTCAGGACTGAGTCCATCAGTATTGCAGGATGGATACCAGTGCTATCAGCACCAAAGATTCCAGGGCTGAAGTCACCAATTTTGCCATTTAAGGGCTGAATGCCAGAAGCAATGAAGTTCAGAATGTCCCCAAAGGTGGAAACAGAGCAGACACCGAGATATTGGCAATGAAGCCTTCGACCCCAATGATTGCTGGGGCCAATAAAGGTGATGCTGAGGGCACTGGCAGTGAAGAAAGGATATCTTTGGTCAGTGATGGCATTGGCACAGATTATTGCACTGGCTGCAACACTATCAGTGCTGATACAGGGCTTAAACGAAAAGTACAGTTGTGTACACTTACCATAAATGTAGATGTTCGAGTGTATTCACTGTTGCAGTCATCACACTTTGGTTATCTGCCTGCAGGCAGCCCTCAGTCGGCCCAAATACCAGAGACTTAATATTTCTGCGTTGGTTGCTGTTGCTCCAGGACTGACGTCAGGTTGTCAGGGGTATAAAAAACAGGCAACCGATGCCATTACATCAGTTTTTCTTGCCCCAAATGTCAGGAGCCCCCAACAGGGAGCTAAGCTATGGTGGGGAAATCACCACCAGTAAAAAGTAAATACCAATACCCTGCAAGGGGTGAGTAATATACACAGAGAGGAGAGAGAGAGAGAGAAGGGGGCTGGAGGGAGGGAAAAGTACAGTTGTGTACACTTATGTATCTACTTGACAGCCTCTTTAAGGAATGGTGCATTTCACTGTTTATAATATGCATACAATCCACCATGTTGTTAGATCTTCAGCCATTCTTATCATTTGTTTTTTAGGCATAGAGGCCTGAGCATGTGGCCTGGGCATAATTTTTTTAGGCATGGATCGAGATTTAGGCCTAAGTAAAGAAGGAGGCGTTGGTTTAATATGCAAGTCCATAGGCCTGAATACACCCTCAGAAGCCGGTGCCTGCACAGCGGCTCCGGACCCATCCAAGGTAGAGACATCCGCGGGTTCCATAGTTGAAGCATCTCGCGGCATACCGGACTCCGAATGGGTCTCAGTAGAGGCCTGCGAATCAGAAGTAGCGGGTATCAGGGGCTGCAAAAGCACTTCACTGAGTACCGGTGAAATGGCGACTGGCTTAGGAGAATTGCCGTTGGCAGTTTTGGACCTCGGCGGCCTGTCTCTGTCTTTAGCTTTGCGTTTTTTTGGAATCCCGGTAGTCGGATGGCTAACCGACTACATTTCTGGATAATTAAACAGAGAACCGAATATTTAGAGGCGAAAATATACCGACGACGGATAGTGCGCTGATTAAATAAAGCACAAAACCGACAGCAAGGTACGTCGTGGTCAGGGCCTAGGCAAGGAATACAGTACAAATGAAAATCTTTATGAGGTATTTGCTTTCCAAAAGTAATGCAATTATTAACTTTTACTGACATCGGTAAGGAGCAAGAAAAAGTTTCCCCAATGGGGTACTTAGCTTTAGTTTTAGACTTCGGTTCTGAAACTCGAAAATGAAAATTTCAGGAGTCGGCCGACCGGCACTTGCAAACTGCTTCTGCTTTGGGCACCACACGGCAAGAAAGACTGATGGCGTCAGCTGCATGTTTTATACCCCTAACGACCTGACGTCATGGAAGAAAGGACAGCAACCGACGCAGGACAGGACACAAGACTTTGTTAATCAGGCCGACTGAGGGCTACCTACAAGCAGATAACTAAAATGTAATGACTGCAACAGTGAAACACGAAGAACATCTGATAATGCATAGATCCTGCCCTGAAGTGTAGGCATTTTCTGCACGAGTCCCTGATAGGGATGTGCAGGTGAGCATTTTGAATTTTGTTACCACCAGGAAGGTGTTTAGAATGGAAAGATCTAGGATTGGGCACCAAGTGCCTCTTTTCTGGGTACCAGGAAAAGTCTGGAATAGAACCCTTGACCTATCTGTTCTGCAGTAACAGGTTGAATTGCTCTTATGGAGAGCATGGGTTGAACTTGGTTTTGTGCCTCTGCCCACTGGTTTAGAGGAAGGTCTGGGAACCCTTTTGGGGTTAGCAGTGAGTAGAAGTAAAATTTGTACTCCTGGGATACCATGTTGAGGACCCATCGGTCTTTGGTGATGGAAGTCTAGTTTTTTGCATGATGGGCAAGTTTTCCTCCTAGGGGCACGATCAGTTGGGCAGAGGTGGGGAGTGGATTTGAGAAGTCATTGTGAATTCTTTCCATAAGGGGGGGGGCATAGAACTCCCTGTTTTTGAAGTGGAGCCACTCCATTGCTTAGATCTCTGCATACCCTGAGACTGTAGTCTGGGGGGGGGGTCCGTTTCCCATGGGTCTAGTTTGAGATGGCCTTGAGGGGGCTGGAAAGAACCAATTCTACGAGGGGCAATGCCTACTGAATCTAGGAGGCTGTACTTGTAAGAAATCTTTGACTGTCTGCATAGATTTAGCTTTTTCTTCCATCTTTTTAAGAACCTCTTCTGCTTTGGTGCCAAACAGATTGTCCTTGTTCAAAGGAGCGTCTAGTAATTTTGATTTGACATGGTCAGGGCAAGGTCTGTTCCTTAAGCCAAGCATGCCTTCTCGGTACAGAACCAGTGACTGCTGCCCTGCAAGATGATTCTAGGGTGTCAAAACCACATTGCAAAGTATGCTTGCTGACTTGGCCTGCAGAATGCATTAGCTCTTTTAATTCTTTATTTTCTGCACAGTCTGTAAAGGTAGCTAATTTTTGCTTAATAAGTTACACAATATGTCACTGGTAGTTCAGCATGTGAAAGTGGCAATTCAAAGCCCTAATGACGAGAGTTGCAGACGTGTATACTTTCTTACCCCATCTGTCTAAAGCTCTGGAATCCCTGTCCGAAGGGGTTGGATTCTTAGCTGTAGTTGCTTTGATACCTTTAGGCCCCTGGTAGATGACCTCTGGGTCAGCAGTAGGATTTTTGAAAAGGAATGTGTGAGAGTCAGGAACTCTGTAGTACCTGACTGGTTTCCTAGGAGCAGGGGGTAAAGTATAGGTTCATAAATTAGTACTAGGGTAACTGCCATTGTGAACTATTTTAAGCCTAGCCAATTGCCCCATAAGAGAATCAAACCCTAGACCTTGTGTTTGTAAGGTAAACATCTTAACCATTATGCCAACCTCCCCCTGGATTCCATGAAGACATCATCCACAACATCCAGGACTGGGGGTATTGCTAAAGGACCATGCTGTGGCAAATCAAAAAATTCTCTAACTATCTTTTTGGACTGAGGATAGTCTTGGCATTCCCAGTGGAAATGCTCTCTTAAAGTATGTAAGGTTTCACCAAAAGAAAAAAACTCTGCAGGAGCAGCAGAGGGAATGGATTCCTCTGGATCTGAATCCTCATAAACAGATAAAGGCATGTCTTCATAATCAGATACCTCAGAGTCGTCGAACTCGGTCTGTTCAAGCTGCTGAGGACAGTTCTATTTTTCTCTTAGCAGGGGAAGGCTGGCTTCCCCTAATCAGCATAATAAGGTCTTCTGCCATTTTAAGCATCTGATGTTGTTGCAAGGAAGCAGGTGCTTGGGTTTGGGTCGTCGTTTTTTTTTAAACGTAGCTTGTACTCTTGGCCTTAGAAACTCTGTAGTTTTAGACAGAACTGAAGACGTGAAAGAAGTCATCGGTTTGTGTCGAATATAGGTAGTGCGAAAAACTTTCTCAGAAGCCGGTGCCTGCTCAGCGGCTCCGGAACCATCCAAGGTAGAGACATCCGCAGGTTTCGTAGTCAAAGAAGAGACTTGCGGCATACCGAACTCAGAACAGGCCTCAGTAGAGGCCTGCGAATCCATAGAAGCAGGCATCAGGGGCTGCAAAAACACCTCACTGAGTACCAGCGAACTGGCAACTAGCTTAACGGAAGCATTGTCGGCAGTTTTGGACCTGTGCAGTCTGTCTCTGTCTTTATCCTTAGGTTTATTTCAGAAGATCAGTAGTTGGATGGCTTATCGAAGCCATTTCGGAATACAGAGATTGAGAATGAAAGTATTTAGTGACAATAAGGGCCCGATGATGAATAGTTTGGGCATTGAACAAGGCACAAAACCGACAGTGAGGTACATCGTGGTCTGGGCCTAAACAGGTGACGCAGTAAGAATGGAAATCTTGGTGTGGTATTTGCTTTCCACAGGCAAGACAATTGTTAACTTTTTCTGACATCAGTTAGAGAAAGAAAAAAAAGATCTCCAACGGGGTACTTAGCTTTAGAAGACTTCAGGATGATTCAATTCAGAAATGAAAACTCAGGTAGTGGCTGACTGGCACTCATGCGAACTGCTTCTGCTTTGGGCTCCTCGGCAAGGAAGACTGATGTAATGGTGTCAGCTGCATGTTTTTATACCCCTGACGACCAGACGTCAGTCCTGGAGCGACAGCAACCGACGCCGAGATACTAAGTCTCTGGTATTCGGGCTGACTGAGGGCTACCTGCAGGCAGATAACCCAAGTGTGATGACTGCAACAGTGAAACACAAAGAACATCTGAAATAAAGGTGGTCAAAGTTTCTTTACAAACCACTATAGGCACACTGTGGGCTAAGATGACACCACATTGCAAATGAGTCTTCACAAAGGAAACATCATGTGTCCCCAGTCAAGTTGAGTCAGGATCTGTAAAAACAAAGGGACATTGTGGATACTGGATGAGAAGCCAGCTATCTGGAAAGCTCATGCTTTGAAGAGAAGCTCCCTGTTTTAGTGGCACCTGATGTCAACCGTTTGGGAAGAGACAAGGATCTGGCAGGAGTAGCTACAGAAGAGGGTCTATGGAACAAAGGAGAAGTGGAAGACCGTAGTGCTTTAGTTGGTGGATAGTTTCTGTAGAATTGGAATATCTGACATGTCTGCCCTTCTCTTCTCAGTTTTTTTCTCTGGATGGTTGGGTGGTTTATCTTTGGCTAAAACTATTTTTCTTTTTCGGACAGCTCTAATTTAAACAGCCCCTTCTGAATAAGTTTGGTTCTGCCTGACTAGTAAGGTCCTGCAACTAAAATTTCCACAACTAGAGCAGTCCCACCCACCCCAAGTCATGCCATGCCATATCATGGAGATTTAGGGGCTGAATTTAAATGCCCACATTCTGAGCATGGGGTGAAAAGATTGAGTAGAAAAAGTAAGAGAAGCCCTAGGCATCGAAGATGAAGATTCTAAAAACTACAGAGTTACAACCTGACAAACAACTTTACAAAATGTAAACACTTACCTTCAGAAAAAAAAAATTAAAAAGGCTTAAACGTAAGATGGCAGAGGTACAATGACAGCAATAACATTTGGTGCACTTTTCCGGGGAGAAGCTCAACACTGCAAGGAATGCTGTTGCCAAAGAAAAGGCGCCAAGGTGACTAAGTCCACCAGTTTCCAGTGTCCAGAGAAGTTCAGAGTAAATCTCCAATTTACAAATGTTCATACTGCAGCAATGAAACCCTGGGATGAAAATGTAGTTTTAGACAGTCTAACTGCCAAACCAACACTGTGAATCAATGATATATACTGAAGCATTACACAAGTTAGATTTTTATTTTCAGGCACTGCATACATTTGCTTAACTTTCACCAACTTAGAATGGTCAGTTTTACATAACGGTGGACTTGATTCTGCTCCACTGTACCTTATATAGCACATTTCCTTCTTCCATCAATTTCTGTAGAAGAATAATAAGGATATCAGGTTTGGATGTGGCCATTGCCCAGGCAGCATTTCCTGCAAAATAATGCCTTATTTTAATACGTTGTAATGAAAGATGAGACTCACTTGGAGAATTAACACACACAAATGCAATGTATTAATGTTAAAAGTTACCTAGGCTCAGTACCTGATCGATCAGAAGTTCTACAGCCTTTAGAAAGCATTAGGAAAACAGGAACAAGAAGGAAAGACAGGATATCATTTAAACATGCCACTTAATTCCCAATTTATGATTTGCAATCACCAGTTGAACAGTGAATCTTTTTTACAATTAATGTTAACTGTAATTTTCCAGTTTGAAAAAATTTAGTAATGTAATAACCAGAACTACAACGATACTGACAGAAGTTTGCTATTAAAAAAAAAAACCTCTTCTGAATAAAATAAATAGCAACAAAATGTGTCACTTGTTGAAAAAACAACAAATTTGTAAGCACGTCATAGATTTTGCTTATCACTGTGAAATACTAAAGGACACAGAGACACCAGTGTTAGAAAAAAGTACAGTTGTATACACTTATCATAAATGTAGATGTTCGAGTGTATTCACTGTTGCAGTCATCACATTTGGGTAATCTGCTGGCAGGTTGTCCTCAGTCGGCCTGATTAACAAAGTCTTGGGTCCTGCGTCAGTTGCTGTCCCTTCTTCCATGACATTAGGTAGTCAGGGATATAAAACATGCATCCAACGCCATTACATCAGTTTTTCTTGCCCCAGATGTCAGGTGCCCCCCTAATGGGGAGCAAATAAAATTAAAAACACAAAAATATACCTCCAACCAAAAGCAAATACACCAAAAAGGCTTTTAAGCATAGCAAAAGAAAGTAGAAGTATAGCCAGAGAAAAGTAGGGGGCTGGAGGGAGGGGAACCAGGACTGCAACACTGAATACACTCAAACATCTACATTTATGGTAAGTGTACACAACTGTACTGTGTTCTTTGTGTTTCACTGTTGCAGTCATTACATTTGGGTAGATTCCCAAAGCAATGGTTAGGAGGAGGAGTTTATACAGCATTAGGGCCAGCTATAAGGCCCTGCAAGAAAGCAGTGGCAAAGCCAGCTCTGGATTTAGAGAAAATTGGTAAATGATAATGCTTAATGAAAGTATGTACAGAACTCCAGGTAGCAGCTTCTGGAATATCCCTGGTAGGAACACCTCTGAGAAAGGCTGCAGAAGTAGATGCAGCACTGGTGGAGTGAGATCTGATACCCAGGGGGATAGGTTTTCCATGGTGCTAACAGCAGAAATGAATGCAATGGCTTATCCATTTAGAAATGGTTTGTTTTGAAATAGCCTTCCCCTTTGCCCCTGCAGCAAATGCTACCAGCAATTGTTCAGATTTTCTTCGAGATTTAGTCCTGTCCAAGTAGAATCTAAGTTGTCTGTGCACATCCAAGGAATGCTGAATCCGTTCCCCTTTGTTCTGTGGAGTGGGAAAGAAGGTTGGCAAATGAATGGACTGATTAAGAGCCACACTGGGCATGAAGGATGGATTGGTCCTCAGAGATACCCTGTCCGCATGAAAAATGATGAAAGGCTCCACTGCCATAAGGGCCTGTAATTCAGATATCCTTCTAGCTGAAGTGATTGCTAAAAGGAAGGCTGTTTTCAAAGAAAGAAATTTTAAGTCTGCAGTAGCAGCTGGCTCAAAAGGATGTAGAGTGAGCTTCTCCAAAACAAAGTTAAGGTCACAGGCAGGGGTAAGAGCTCTCCTGGGAGGTCTCAAGTTCTTTGTCCCTCTGAGGTACTGCTTGAGCAGGAGACGAGAGAAGAGGGGTGGTTCTGTGTTATAGTGAGCTGAAATAGCTGAAGCGTGGATTTTAATAGAGGAAAAAGACAGGCCCTTGTGAAGCATCTCAGTTAAGTAATGCAAAACCTGAAGTAAACTGGGCGCTGCTGTGCTCATCGCTAAAGACTGGTTCCAGGCACAAAATATTTACCATTTGTCAGCATAAGATTTTCTAGTACTAGGTCTTCTTGCCTCCAAGATGACATCCATCACAGGTTTGCTGAGGGATGATAAGGGTGAATTTAAGTGATTAGCCAGGCTGCAAGGTTCAATATTGGAAGTTGAGGGTGCAGAATTTGGTTCTCCTGCTGAGACAGCAAGGAAGGGGTCTGAGGCAGGTGCTATGGAGATATTTGTGACACAGTGCGCAGGAGTGGGTACCAGTGTTGGCGTGGCCAGTCTGGAGCAATCAAATTCATTCTTGGTTTGTCCTGTTTGACTTTTAGCAGAACTTTGGAGAGCAGAGGCAGAGGGGGAAAGGCGTAGACTGATAGGTTTTTCCAGCTGAAGAACAGAGCATCTACTTTCCAGGCTTTTTTGTGGGGAGTCCTTGGGCAAAACTTGTCCAATTGGTAGTTCTGGGGGGAAGCAAATAGATCTATGTCTGGGCTCCCCCATTTGCTTGTCAACATGTTGAAAATCCATGGTTCCAGATGTTCTTCATCTCACATTGCTGCTGTCTTTTCTTGCCTCAGTTATCGGATGTCAGAAAAAGTTAATAATTGCATTTAGCCCCTGTTCCTAAAAGCATATGTTAAAACTTGATGAGGACTTGATTACTTTGATCAGGGTTTCTATAAGAGAAAGCCTAGGGTGGAGGCAGATTTAGAGGGATGGATCATTCCTCAGACTACCTTGATTCCTCAGCTGAAGAAATTCAGGAATTCCAATTTTGTTTCTGCCCTAGCTATTCCTCCTGTCTTAGAAGTTGTTTGTTGTGTTTTTTTTTTCCTTTTCTTCCTTAATCCTGATTCTTTACCTCCCCCTTACCCTACCAACAGACAGATAGAGTTCCAGAAGCACACAAGTATTTGTACAAGTGTGTCCTAAGCTGATCCGAAACTATTACTCAAGGTCCAAAGGGTATTAGGGGAGGGCTTTTGATTGCCAATTTCATGCTGCTGAGTATCATTTTTTTTGTTAGGTCAATTGAAATCTAAAGGTGATGCTTATCTGAGGGGTATAGAGTGTAAGGAGCTCCAGGAGTTGGTTCATGCATCAGATCACCCAGACAAAATGGATATAATAAATATAAATCACAAGTTTTTTTTTTACACTTTTCCTCCTTTTCTTTCATGCGCATGTGGTGCCTCCTCCTCAGCAAAGGATGGAGGCTCAGAGCAAATTTCTTTTTTACAGATGGGGCAATTCAGGTGGTCCCTCCGCCTGGATTTGTCCATTTGTTTACCTATACTACCTACATTCCAAAGTTCAAGTTTATTAACATTACAACAACTTCTCTGCTCATGCTGGCTGTAGAATCACTGACCCTGGATCTCAAAGAGGCCTATCTTCACATCCATCAGGCCCAGCTGGGGGATTCCTGAGAGATTCGGGCTGGTACTTCTCTATTATCAGTTCTTGCATTGCCCTTTGGTTTATCTACAGACAGGAGAATCTGGTCCTTATTATCTGGACGGATTGCCTGATTCTGCTCAAAAAAAAAGAAGACAAGTTACAACAACATCTCCAGTAATGGCAGTTTTAAGGTGCCTAGGGTATTCTGTGAACGAAATAAAAGTCCAGTCTAGTGCCCTCTCAGGACATGTGCTGTCAGCTTGGTATCCTCTGCTGAGGAGTTTAATTCAGCCTCCCTCCTTTTGGCTTCTGCCACAGGTTCATTTGTTATCCCAGTCAAACAATCAATCATTTTGTCAAGGTGGGTGCAGTCCATCTAACTAAACAGCGTATTCTGTGATGGAGCGGTGGGGTCTCAACTTCCTCAACAGGTTTTAGATGTCATTTTTTTTCTTTGGAGCACAGCAAAGGGCTTTCAGTGCCTAATAATTTTTTTTTACAGTATCTACAGCATCTTACTTACTGGACAAGGGTTTGTCATTCTCTTCTGTGAAGGTTCATGCTGCAGCCATTTCTGCTCACTATGATTGTGACCCTCCCTGGGAAAAGTCAGGGCTGGGTTTGCCACTGCAGTTTTACAGGGCATGTTAGCAGCAGGCCTTCTGACATCTGGGGCACTCACTCATGAGGGTCCATGAGATTTCTGTCATGTGGGTCCATGAGATTTCTGCTTAGTCCGTCTGCCAGTGTATTCAATTTTCCTGGCAAGAATTGAGCTTGTAGGTGCACTTGGTAGCTCAAGGCTGTGTTCCACAATGCCATGGCTAGTCTGCAGAGGGGATAAGAATGTGTACCCCCCTGCTTGTTTATGTACCACATAACCATGGTGTTGTCAATCTTTACCATTAGTTGTCCTGGAAGAATGTAGTCCTTGAAAACTGTCAGAATATTCTGTACAGCTAACATTTCTTTTTGATTGATATGCAGGTGCATTTGACTTGGGTTCCATTTGCCCTGAATGCACTTCCCTGCCAGGTGAGCCCCCCATGCATACTCTGATGTGTCTGTTGTTAGGGTTTGGGCGGCAGGGGGTAGAGTGAATGGTAGTCCCTTGTTTTGGTGGCAGGCCTCTGCCCACGAAAGGAACTCTAACTGTAGGCAAGGTATGATAGGGATCATTGCTTCTAGATCCTAAGAATGTTGACACCATAGGTTTTTTAGATACCACTGTAGTTTCCTCATATGCAGTCTTGCATATGGAATTAGCAGAATGCAGGAGGCCATGAACCCCAAGGCTTGCAGTATTTGCCTTGCAGATAAGAAGGGATTTTGTGGCCATTAGTGTGAAGTAAGTTGTCAAATGAATTTGTTTCTCTGGCGTGAGGAAATATAATTTGTTGACAGGGTACCAGATGGGATTTCTTTTCGTTTATGGTGTACCCCGGACAAGTTAGCACCTTTTGTACAAATGCCAGATGATTCAAAAGTATGTCCTGGCTTTCTGCCTGAATAAGACAATCGTCCAGGTATGGGTATATTTGAATATTTCTTTGCCTGCAAAATGCAATGACTGGAGCTTGGCACTTTGTGGATATCCTGGGCGCAGTAGATAAGCCAAAGGGCAGTGCAGAGAACTGACAGTGCATGTAGCCAGCTTTGAAGTGTAGGTATCTTCTGCAAGATTTCCTGATTGGGATGTGCAGGTAGGCTACTTTTAAATCCTGTGTCGCCAACCAGGCATCTTTGCCTAGCATAGGAAGTAACTGGTGAAGAGTTAGCATCTTGAATTTTGGAATCACCAAAAAGGTGTTTAATACAGAAAGGTCCAGGATAAGATGCCAAGAGTTGCCTTTTCTGGCTACCAGGAAAAGTCTTGAGTAGAAACCTTGTCCCTTTTCCTCTTCTGGTACAGTTTGAATAGCCTTTATGCTTAAGAGAGAGTACTTGCTTTTGAGCCTCTGCCCACTGATTTGGGGGTAGATCTGGCCAACCGTTTGGGGTTGGTAATGTGTGGAAGTGAAATCTGTATCCCTGGGAAACTATATTTAAAACCCATTTGTCCTGGGTAATGAGTTCCCAGTTGTTTGCTTGCAGAGCAATCTTTCCCCCTAAAGGAGCAGTCATTTGAGAAGTGCTTGGAAGTTTTAAGGTTAAGTCATTGAGACAGTTTACCATAGGGTGGAATCTTACTGCTCCCTGATTTGGAAGCCCCCCCACTGTTTAGTCCTGTGCGTACCCTGGGACTGAAGCCTGGGTGTTCTGCTGGTTCTGGGTTTGGACTGAGAAGGCCTGGAAGAGGCAGGAAAAGACCAATTCTTAGAGCGCCAATGCCTACTAAATCTTGGAGGTTGTACTTGTAGGAAATCTTTAACACAGTTTGCAAAGATTTAGCTTTTTCCTCCATCTTTTTAAGAACTACTTCTGCTTTGTTGCCAAACAGGCGGTCCTGATTTAAGGGAGCATCCAGCAATTTAGCTTTAACATGATCTGTTAAAGATTGCTCCTTAAGCCAAGCATGCCTTCTAAGTACAGACCCAGTGACAGCAGCCCTGCAAGATGCCTCTAGTGAATCAAAACCACATTGCAAAGTATGCTTTCCAACCTGTTCAGCAGAATGCATTAAATCCTGTAAATCCTTATTTTCAGCACAGTTAGGAATCAACATCATTTTCTGCTTAAGCAATCCAATGATATGCTGCTGATACTTTTAACATATGAAACTGACAGTTTAAGGCCCTAATGGCCAAAGTTGCAGAAGTGGCAGTAGTAGCCTTGATGCCCTTGGGTCCCTGTAAAATGGTCTCAGGATCCACAGCAGGATTTTTAAAAAGGAACTTGTGAGAGTCAGGAACCCTGTAATATCTATCAGGTTTTCTGGGAGCAGGAGGTAGACCAAGCTAGATTCAGAAAAGGCATCAACAACAATGTCTAGTACAGGAGAGAATCAGAGTAATCCTGGCTTTCTAAGAGTATGCAGGGTTTCACCAAAAGAAAAATCCTCTAGGGGAAAGCAGAGGGAATAGAGTCTGCTGCATCATCATCAGAATAGGTAGAGGTAAGGGTAAATCCTGGTCTGTAAACAGACAGACATTTCAGAATCCTGGTCACAGATATATCAAGCAAAATTCAGTCCTAGGTCTCTTAGAGGGAGAAGGTTGTCTTCCCCTAATTAAAGTAATAAGGTCTTCAGCAGATCTTATCATCTGTTTTTTTAAGCATAGAGGCCTGACCATGCAGTCTGGGCATCGGTTTTCTAGGCATAGTTTGAGTTTTAGACCTTGAAGAAGAAGACAGCGTTGGTTTAATATGCAAGTCAGTAGGCCTGAATACACTCTCAGATGCCAGTGCCTGCACAGCGGCTCAGGACCCATCCAAGGTAGAGACATCCACAGGTTCCACAGTTGAAGCATCTCACAGCATACTGGACTCCGACTGGGTCTCAGTAGAGGCCTGCGAATCTGAAGTAGTGGGTATCAAGGGCTGCAAAAGTGTCATCGGCAGCTTTGGACCTAGGCGGCCTGTCTCTGTCTTTATCTTTCCGTTTTTTCGGAATGTCGGTAGTCGGATGGCTTACCGAAGACATATCTGGATAATTGAACAGAGTACTAAAATATTTAGTAACGTAAATACATCAACGACAAATAGTTTGTTGCTAAAATAAGGCACAAAACCGACAGCGAAGTACGTCGTGGTCAGGGCCAAGGCAAGGAATACAGTACGAATGAAAATCTTTCTGAGGTACTTGCTTTCCACAAGAAATACAATTACTGACTTTTACGGACATCGGATTAGAGCAAGAAAAAGTTTCCCCAACTGGGTACTTAGCATTAGTCGAAGACTTTGGTTCTGAAACACGAAAATGAAAATTTCAGGAGTCGACCGACCGGCACTTGCGAACTGCTTCTGCTTCGGGCAGAGCACGGCAAGAAAGACTGATGTAATGGCGTCAGCTGCATGCTTTATAGCTCTGACTACCTGAAGTCACAGAAGATGACACAGCAACCAACGCAAGACCCAAGACTTTGATAATCAGGCCGACTGAGGGCTACTGCAAGCACTTAACTCAAATGTGATGACTGCAACAATGAAACACGAAGAACATCTGGCGACTAGCTTTATGGAGGCATCGTTGGGAGTTTGGGACCTGTGCGGTCTGTCTCTGTCTTTATCCTTACATTTTTTCAGAAGATCGGTTGTCGGATGGCTTAACGAAGCCATATTGGAAGTTGAAGACTGAGAGCGGAAATATCTAGCTACAATAAGGGCCCAACAATGTATAGTTCTGACATTGAACAAAGCACAAAAGTGACAGCAGGGGATGCCGTGGTCTGGGCCTAAACAAGCGATGCAGTAGGAATGAAAATCTTATTGTGGTATTTGCTTTCCACAGGCGAGACAATTGTTAACTTTTTCTGACATCGGTTAGAGCAAGAAAAAAGAATCCCCAACGGGGTACTTAGCTTCAATTCGGAAATGAAAAATTCAGGTAGCAGCCGACCAGCACTCGTGCAAACTGTTTCTGCTTCAGGCTCCTCAGCAAGAAAGACTGAAGTAATGGTGTCGGCTGCCTGCTTTTATATCACTGACGACCTGACAGTCCTGAAGCGACAGCAGCAGACGCAGAAATACTAAGCTTCTGGTATTCGGTCAGACTGGGGGCTACCCTGGCAGGGATAACCCAAATATGATGACTGCAACAGTGAAACACGAAGAACATCAATAGTTTACTAGGAAAAAAAAAAGATGTAGGCTCCTCTCAAAACAAAACTCTTATGGTTTATCCTTATTTCACAAGTACATTCAGTAGGGGTTTATCCTTATTTCACAACAAGTACATTCAGTAGGTGTCTCTCTATCAGTAGTCATCTCTTTAACAGGAGCAATTTCCAGCTTTCTCCAGGTGTTCATTCACGTTGCTATCTGCCACAAATCCCCTTCCAAGAAGGGCAAAACAAATACATGCAGGAGCAAGAGATGTACACATCCCAGAAAGCACAGTTGTGTACACTTACCATAAATGTAGATGTTCGAATGTATTCACTGTTGCAGTCATCCCGAATACCAGAGGCTAAGTATTTCTCCATCGGTTGCTGTCGCTCCAGGACTGACATCAGGTCGTCAGTGGTATAAAAACAGGCAGCCGAGGCCATTACATCAGTTTTTCTTACCCTGTTAGGAGCCCCCAATAACGAGCTAGGTTATGGTGGAAGAACACCACCAGTAGAAAGTAAATACCAAACATTCCTTGTAAGGAGAGAGAGAGAGAGAGAAGGACACAAGGGGGATGGAGGGAGGGAAACCAGGACTGCAACAGTGAATACACTTGAACATCTATATTTATGGTACGTGTACACAACTGTACTATGTTCTTCTTGTTTCACTGTTGTAGTCATCACATTTGGGTTGATTCCCAAAGCTGAAGAAAAGGGTGGAGGCAGTCATGAAGACTGGGGGCTGGCTAGGATGCCCTGCAAGAGTGCAGTGGCAAAGCCTGCCCTGGATTTGGAGGAGATAGGCAGGTGGTAATGCTTGGTAAAGGTATGAACAGAAGTCCATGTTGCAGCCTCCAGGATGTCCCTGGTGGGGACCTCTCTGAGGAAAGCTGCAGAGGTGGAGGTTGCTCTGGTGGAATGTGTCCTGACCCCCTTGGGGGGAGGTTCTCCGTGCTGTTTGTAGCAGAAATGGATGCAATGTGCTATCCATTTGGAAATTGTTTGTTTGGATACGGCCTTGCCCTCTGCTCCTGCAGTGAAGCTGACTAGCAATTGATCAGTTTTTCTAAAAGATTTAGTCCTAACTAGGTAAAATCTGAGCTGTCTGTGCACATTTAGAGAGTGCAGAATCCTTTCCCCCTTGTTTTGTGGGTTAGGGAAAAAGATGGGCAAATGAATGGATTGGTTGAGAGCTATACTGGACACCACTTTTGGCATGAAGGATGGGTTAGTCCTGAGGGAGACCCTGTCAGCATGGAAAATGATGAATGGCTCTACAGCCATAAGTGCTTGTAGCTCTGATACTCTTCTAGCTGGAGTGATGACGAGAAGCAAGGCTATCTTCCAAGAGAGAAATTTTAACTCTGCTGAAGCTGCAGGTTCAAAGTGGGGGGGGGGGGCAGAGTGAGCTTTTCCAACACAAAGTTTAGGTCCCAAGCTGGGGTAGGAGCTCTTCTGGGTGGTCTCAAGTTGTCAGCCCCTCTTAGGAACTGTTTGATGAGAGGGTGCGAGAAAAGAGGTGGCTCTGTGCTGAAATGAGCAGAGATGGCAGAGACATGAATTTTAACAGAAGAGAAGGATAGACCCTTGTGTAGTAGATCTGCCAGGTAATCCAGGATGAGAGGTAGGGTGGGCTGTGACATTCTGGCTTCCTTAGCCTGGATCCAGGTGCAAAACCTTTTCCATGTGTCAGCACAAGACTTTCTAGTGCTGGGGCGTCTGGCTTCATGTATAACATCTAGAACTTGTTTGCTTAGACTGGCAGCTTCAGGAGAGTTCAGGGAATAAGCCAGGCTGCCAGATTGAGGGTCTGCAATTGGGAATGCATGAATTCTCCATTCCTCTGGGTCAGGCAAATTGGGATCTGAGGTAGGTGCCATGGTGGCAGGGGTGACAGGCTGCACAGCAGTGAGTACCAGTGCTGCCGTGGCCAGTCTGGGGCAATCAGGACTGTCCTCGGTTTTTCCTCCCTTATTCTGAGCAGTACCCTTGAAATGAGTGGTAGAGGAGGAAATATATAGACCAAGAGGTTTACCCACTGGAAGGATAGAGCATCCACTTTCCAGGCCTTGCTGTGAGGTTCCCTGGTGCAAAATTTGTTGAGATGATGATTGGAGTGGAAGGCAAAGAGGTCTACCTTCGGGGTGCCCCATTTCTGGGTTACATGGGTGAAGGTTCTTTGGTCTAGCTGTCACTCGTGCGGGTCTAGCAGGTTTCAGCTTAGGTTGTCTGCCAGAGAGTTTAGAGAGCCTGGCAGGAATTGTGCCAACAGGTATAGTTGCATGGCTGTGGCCGTGTGCCAAATGGGCATGGAAAGCCTGCACAGAGGATAAGAGTGAGTCCCTCCTTGCTTGTCGATGTACCACATCACCGTGGTGTTGTCCGTTTTGATCAGCAGAGGCCCTGGGGAGAGTAGGGGTTTGAAAGCTGTCAGGGCATGCTGAACAGCTAACATCTCTTTTTGGTTGATGTGCAGATTTATTTGATTTGGGCTCCATTGGCCCTGAACCTGCACCTCAGGCACAGTCTGATGCGCACCAAAGAAAATCTTTCCTTAGACAAGGTATCATTGGTATAAGACTTTCCAGGTCTTGAAAGTGCTGACACCAAAGGCTTTTTAGGTACTACTGTAGTTTCCTCATATGCAGTCTGGCATATGGAATGAGTAGAATGCAAGAAGCCATGAACCCTACAGCTTGCAGGATTTTCCTTGAGGATAAATGGGTCCTGGTGGACGGTTGAGAGAAGGAGGTTGTCAGGTAGGTTTGTTTTTCTGGTGTAAGGAATGCCATCTGGGATGCTGTGTCCAGGCTTGCTCCCAGGAATACAATTTTTTGTGTGGGTACTAGTTTTGATTTCTTTTCGTTGACAGCATACCCCAGGGAAGTCAGTAGGTCCTTTACAAAGGTCAGGTGCTTTTAGCAGCTTTTCCTGACTGCCTGCCTGAATCAGACAGTCTAAGTATCGGTAAATTTGAATATTTCTTTGCCTGCAAAAAACAATGGCGGGAGGCAGACATTTTGTGAAAACTCTGGGAGCAGTGAATAAGCCAAAGGGAAGCACAGAGAACTGAAAGTGCAGTGATCCTGCTCCGAAACGTAGGTATTTCCTGCATGACTCCCTGATTGAGATGTGTAGGTAGGCCTCTTTTAGATCTAGGGTGGCTAACCAAGCATCCTTGGAAAGCATAGGAAGAAGTTGTTGGAGGTTGAGCATTTTGAATTTTGACATTACCAGAGAAGTGTTTAGAATGGATAGGTCGAGCATAGGGCAACATGTGCTCTCTTTCCTGGGTACCAGGAAGAGTCTGGAGTAGAAACCTTGGCCTGTCTGTTCTGCAGGAACATGCTCTATGCCCTCATAGAGAGAGGGAAAGGACTTGCTATTTGGCCCCTGCCCGCTGGTTTGGGGGAAGATCTGGGAACTCTTTTGGGGTTGGCAGAGTGTGTGTTGTATCTCTGGGACACTATGTTGAGGACCCAACTGTCGCTGGTAATGGTGGCCCAGTTGCTTGAGTGGAAGGAGAGTTTTCCTCCTAGGGTCAAGTGCAGGTGGGCAGAGGGAGGGGGTGGAAGTGTAAAGTCATTGTGAGATACCATAAGAGGGTAGTTTTGCACTCCCTGCTTTTGAAGAGGAGGAACTCCATTGCTTAGATCTCTGCATTCCCTGGGGCTGTTGTCTGGGGCGCCTGCTCCCATGGGTCTGGGCTGAGCTGAACTGGGGGGGGGGACCAGTGCTTGGAGGGGCAATGCCTACTGAACCTCAGTGGCTGGACCTGTAAGAAGTCTAACTGTCTGCATAGATTTAGGTTTTTCTTTCATCTTTTTAGGACCTCTTCTGACTTGGTGCCAAATAAGTTGTCTTTGTGCAAGGGTGCGTCCAATAATTTGGATTTGACATGGTCTGGCAAGGTCTGTTCCTTAAGCCAAGCATGTCTTCTAAGTACAGAACCAGTAACTGCTGCCCTGTAAGATGTTTTTAGGGCATCAAAACCACACTGTAAGGTGTGCTTAGTTACTTGACTTGCAGAATGCATTAACTCTTGTAACTCTATTTTCTGCACAAGCAGGGAAGGAAGATATTTTTTGTTTGAGGAGTTCCATGGTATGTTGCTGATATTTCAGCATATGGAACTGAAAATGTAATGCTCTTATAGCAAGAATAGCAGAGGTGTATACTTTTTTACCCCATCTGGCTAATGCTCGGGAATCCCTATCTGAGGGGGTGGGATTCTTAGCTGAAGTTGCTTTGATCCCTTTAGGTCCTTGAGAAAGGACCTTGGGGTCAGCAGTAGGATTTTTTGAAAAGAAATTTGTGAGAATCAGGGACTCTATAGTACATGTCAGGTTTCCAGGGAGGAGGAGGGAGGGTGTCAGGGGTCTGACTGGATTCCATAAAAACATCATCCACAACATCCAGTACAGGAGGAATGGCCAGAGGTCTGTGCTGTGGAAGATCTAAGAATTCCCTGAGTCTCTTTTTTGACTGAGGACAGTCTTGACATTCCCACTGGAAATGCTCCCTTAAAGTTTGTAGGGTTTCCCCAAAGGAAAAGTCCTCGGGTGAATAGGCTGAAGGGATGGATTACTCTGCATGAGAATCCTCGTAAGCGAATAGGGGTTGCATATCTTCATAGTCAGATGCATCAGAGTCATTGGACTCCTGTTCAGATAAAACTACTGGGGACAAGTCTCTTTCTTTTGGAAGGGGTAGCCTGGCTTCCTTCCTCTGATAAGCATAAGGTCTTCCGCCATTTTAAGCATTTGAGACTGAGGCAAGGAAGCAGGGGCCAGAGCTTGGATCGTCGGTTTTTTTTGGGTGTGGTTTCTTACCCTGGGCCTTAGAAATTCGGTAGTTTTCGAAAGAACTGTAGACGCGAAAGAAGTAATCGGTCTGTGTCGAGTATCGGTAGTACGAAGTTTTCCTCGGAAGCCGGTGCCTGCTCAGTGGCTCCGGACCCATCCAAGGTGGAGACATCCGCAGAATCCTTAGTTGAAGAAGAGTCTTGCGGCATACCGGACTCCAAAAGGGTCTCGGTAGCGGCCTGCAAATCCACAGAAGCAGGCATCAGGGGCTGCAAAAGCACCTCAATGAGGACCAGAGAACTGGCAACTAGCTTAACGAAAGCGTTGCCAGGAGTTTTGGACCTGTGCGGTCTGTCTCTGTCTTTATCCTTACGTTTTTTCAGAAGATCGGTTGTTGGGTGGCTTACCGAAGCCATATCAGAAGTCAAGGACCGAGAGCGAAAATATCTAGCTACAATAAGGGCCCAAATACGTATAGTTCTGCCGTTGAACAAAGCACAAAAGCGACAGTGGGGGACATTGTGGTCTGGTCCTAAACAAGTGACACAATAAGAATGAAAGTCTCGGAGTGGTGTTTGCTTTCTACAGGCGAGACAATTCTTAACTTTTTTTGACATCAGTTAGAGCAAGAAAAAAGGATCCCCAATGGGGCACTTAGCTTTAGAAGACTTCAACTTCAGTTCAGAAATGCAACAGACACTCGTGCAAACTGCTTCTGCTTCGGGCTCCTCAGAAAGAAAGACTGATGTAATGGTGTCGCTGCCTGTTTTTATACCACTGATGACCTGACGTCAGTCCTGGAGCAGCAGCAACCAACGCAGAAATACTAAGCCTCTGGTATTTGGGCTGACTGAGGGCTACCCTGGCAGGGATAATCCAAATGCGATGACTGCAACCGTGAAACATGAAGAATATCTTAGAAGATACAGAAAATTCTGAATTGTGTTGATCTGCATATGTTAAAAAAAACAACGTAAATGCCTAATGCAGATGGCCTATGAAATTAAGTGCTTTGATTCAGAAAAAAAAACAATGGGAGTATTGGCGATAGCAGCAGAAACCAATTTGGTACCGCTGGAATGGAACTACAAGGGATATTCATGTTTTTCCGACTATACCTTCAGGTCAATCTTATGGATTACTAACAAACATGAAAATAGAAAAAGAAAAAAATTACTCTCTACACAATAAGGAAAAGCTGTCCAAAAAAGAACCTCCACTATCTGACTTTAGACAACAATAAAAAAGAAGGGCCTCACTGAGACTGATACCTGGTGTCAGAGCCATGGCCTCAAGCTCAATGCCAAAAAGTGCAGTGTCATCCCCTTTGGTAAAAACTCTGTACCCATGAACTACCACATAGGCAGCAATCTACTTAACACTGAATGCATGATAAGAGACCTTGGGACCCAGGTGGACAGTAGTCTCTCCTTTGATAGTCACATCGCCACAGTAGTCAGGAAGTCCTTCTACGTGGCATACCTCATCATAAAAGGGTTCTCATCCAGGAAAAAAAGAAGTCATTGTTCCCCTCTACTCGTCACTCATTAGACCCATTAGAGAGTACAACACCCCTTTTGGAATGTACCTCACAAGACATCTGCAGCAGCTGGAAAGGCCACAGAAGTACCTCACAAAGAGGATTACTGGCCTCAAACAAATGCCCTAGACTGACCGCCTCAAAAAAAACTCCAGCTTTACTCCATAGCATATTGCCTACTCCAAGGTGATCTCTGCCTAACATATAAAGCTATAGCAAACCCAGAGCTGTTGGACATGCTACACCTAAAGAAATCCCAATCCCTCCGAGCTACATGCTCTAGGGACCTAAACCTTGTCACCACAATAAACATGACACGCTGGAGGGATAGATTCCTGTCCCAGAGACTTCCTATACTCTGGAACAGGCTACCCATCTATGTCAAGCAAAGTTCTTCATTAGCACTCAAGAAAAATCTTGATGAGTGGATGGGAAATAGGAAATACACCCCTGGGATCACTTCTGTGTCTCTGCTCGACAGTGGCACAGGAAAATAACTTTCTTGGGTGGCGTAAGCTACGGAACCTTGCTGGCTAGGTTTACGTAGGCTCTTGGGCTGATGGCCTAGTGCCTACCTATGAACCTATGTACTCACCATAGCGTTCCATGTGAGTTGTTTCATCTCACCTTCATTCTACACTGATGGGTTCGGAGCCGATCCTCGGCTCCGACACAACCAACTAGCAAGCTCAAAGTTTTCCAGTAGCTTGAGACCCAACCTCTTATCCCACAATGCACTGCTAGAATTACCTCAGATCTTGTTTGCTGTGTACCATATAGAAAACATAAGTTTTCCAGTAGCTTGAGACCCAACCTCTTATCCCACAATGCACTGCTAGAATTACCTCAGATCTTGTTTGCTGCGTACCATATAGAAATACAATAATTATTCTGCCTAGGAATGAAGACACACTGAAAAACCAGGATGAAGACAGCCTCCAGGTCAACTGCCAGCCAGGATGGGGAAGGAGGGAGGGACGTGAGAATGAAGGCGAGATGGAATAACTCACATGGAACATTATGTTGAGTACATAACTTCTTTATGTGAAGTTGTTCAATTTCGCCATTCATTCTTCACTGATGGGTAGTGTCCCTAGCACCCTGATCTTGGGTGGCTCACGGAAGTACACTCTTCAGAACCATAGAGCCAAATGAAGCCCTGTCCCTGGAGGCCTTATCCACTTTGTAATGAGTTACAAAAGTATGAGGTTTAGACCATGTGGCTACCACGCAGATGTTGTGCAAAGGTAATTTGGCTTGAATAGCTGAAGAGGTAGAAACTGCTCTGGTTGAATGAGCTTTCACCTTACAAGACAAGGGCATGTTATGACAAGAATATGTGTAAGTGATGCAATCGGACAGCCACTTAGAGTTGTTTTGGCAACTGGTTTACCTTTCCTGGCCTCAGAAAAGACACAAAAAGCTGATCTGATTTCCTAATGTCTTTTGTTCTTTCTAAATAAAATCTAAGTTGTCTGTGAACATCGAGTTTGTGCAACATATATTCCAATGTGTTGGTGTGATTAGGGAAGAAAATGGGCAACTCAATGACTTGATTGATGTTAATCTCAGAACATACTTTAGGCAAAAAGGATGGATTTGTTCTGAGAGATACTCTATCAGCATGAAAGACCATACAAGGAGGCTTGATGGACAGGGCTTGGAGCACTGACACAGTACGAGCTGAAGTGATGGCTACTAGGAAGATAGTTTTCCACGATAGAAATTTTAGTTCAAAAGATGATGCAGGCTCAAAAGGAGGAAGAATGATGCGAGATAACATAAAATTCAAATTCCAGGGAGAATAGGGTGTCTTCACTGGAGGCCTCATGTGAAAGGAACCTTTCAGAAAAGCCTTAGACAATTGGTGAGCCATAATATTCAATCCAGCGATCCCTAGATGGAAATTAGATATAGCAGCTAGTTGTACCCCCACCATAGCAGCCGCTGCTCCTTTTTTGAAAATTTCTGTCAAGAATTGTAAAATAGAAGACAATGGCGCTTGGTAAGGTTCAATGTTATGGGAGGAAGCCCAAATGGAAAATCTCTTCCACTTGCTACGATACAATTTTCTAGTGGAAGGCTTATGGTTAGTAAACAAAATTTGACTAGTGTCATGGGAAAGATTATAAAGCCTGGCTATGCGGGGAATTGGAGCAGCCAAGCGGTTAGCTTCAGTGTCTGCAATGATTGATGAAGATCCCCTGACAGATGTGTCAATAAGTCCGGTACTGGGTCCAGGATCCATGGGTCTTCCAGAATGTGATGGTAAAGAAACGAAAACCAAATCTGCCGAGGACAATGAGGGTCTATAAGGATGATTGTCCGTCCCAGCAACTTTGCTTTCTGTAAAAATCTGGGTATCAGAGGAATTGGGGGAAATGCATAGAGGAGACCCGGGGGCCAATCGTGGACAACAGCATCCCTCGGGGAGTGACCTGGCGTGGAAATCAGGGCAAAATAGCTTCTGCATTTGTTGTTGATATGACTGGCAAACAGGTCGCAGGAAGGCTGGCCCCATTTGTGGAAAATGCTGTCCGCAATCTCTTGTTTGAGGGACCATTCGTGGGGCAATAAAACTGCCCTGCTCAGTCTGTCTGCAATGACGTTGAATTTGCCCGGGATGTGCATTGCTAACAGAAAACGCTCGGATGACACTGCCCACTGCCATACTCTGAGGGCTTCTCGACAAAGGGGATAAGACTTGGTCCCGCCTTGCTTGTTCAGGTACCAGACCACAGACATGTTGTCTGCCTGTATTGCAATTGTCCCTAGAGGAAGAGAGTCCTGAAAGCATTGCAATGCTAGAAGTACTGCTCTCATCTCCAGGACATTGATATGCAGATGTGATTCTTGATCCGTCATTGTGCCTTGGGCAGTCTTTCCCTGAAAAAGGCCCCACCCTATCAGGGAAGTGTCCGTGGTCACAGTGGCAACTGGAGTGGATAGCATGAAAGGACGTCCTATTGTGACATGAAGAGACGTCAACCACCACTGAAGATCCTTCTTGCAGGAATTTGTTATCAGAATTGTGTGATTTATTGGAAGTTCTTGGTAAGACTATTGCGTGAATAGAAGACATTGAAGGATTCTGATATGCATCCTTGCTAACGGGATTGCCAAGATTGCTGCTGCCATTAATCCTAGTACTTTCAATACCTCTGCAGCTGGTGCTCTGTTCTTTGATATCAAGGACGTGTTGTGTTGGCGAAGAATACAAATCCTTTCTGGTGGAAGACGAAGAGTGGTGGTTGACGTGTCTAATTCTGTCCATATAAAAACGATATGCTGCGATGGCAACAAGGCAGACTTTTCGAAGTTGACTGTAATGCCTAGCTGATCGCAGACTGTCAGAGTAGCCTCTCTCACTTGAAGAAGTTGATGCCTGGTGGTGGAGGTAAGGAGCCAATCGTCCAAGTACGGAAACACCTGGAATCCTAGACACCTCAGGTGAGCCGTGACTACTGCCATGCACTTGGTGAACACACTGGGGGCTGTAGTGGGACCAAAGGGCAGAGCTCAGAATTGATAATGATTGGCTCCAAGTCGGAAACGCAGGTGATCCCTGGATGGTCTGGCCATCTTTATGTGGTAGTACGCATCCTTGAGATCGATCGAGTCATCCAACTGTCCTTCCCTAAAAAGGGAAGTATGGACTGTAGCGTGACAATTCAGAACTTCTCTTTCCTCAAAAATTGGTCGAGTCTGCTGAGATCCAAAATGGGTCTCCAGTCCCCTGTTTTCTTTGGAACCAAAAAGATTCTTGAGTAAGTTCCGAATCCTGTTTGGTCTGCCGGGACTGGCTGGATGACTCTTTTTTTTCTAGCAATCGGCGTACCTCTATTGTTGCTTGTTCCCTGTCTCTGGGTGGAACGTCCGGGATTTTTTTTGGCAGGAAAGGGCTGGGTGGAGAACGGTATGAAATACCCTCTGGAAATGATACTTTGTACCCAAATGTCGTTTGTTATATCTAGCCAGGCTTCTAGGTACATTGACAAGCGACCCCAGATGGTCTCCAGAGTAGGACAGATGGGCCTCCCTTCAGGAGCGCTGGTAGGACTGACCAGAGAAGTGATCTCTGTCACCTTGGTGTTGCAGACCCCCTCTGCCACGAGGGCGGCATCTTCCATTGTAACCCCCTTCTCTGCCTCTGGAGGGGGGACTCTCCATCGGGGGTAGTCGGAGGATCTTGAATGACAGGCTGAACAGGCTGCTACGTCGTGGTCTGGGCCTAAACAAGGCAAACAGTAAGAGTGGAAATCTTTATGAGGTATTTGTTTCCCACAAGTTAAACAGTTATTGACTTTTCTGAAGTAGTAATCTCTGGATCTGACCCTGCCCGACAGGACAACCCAGTTGTTATGACTGCAGATGCATCCATGAAGGACATCCACATCTTTCCTCCCTTCTGACCTTTAGGAAAGGGTCGAGTGGGGGTGGAAAAATGGACTCCGACGGCAGACAGTCTTTCCTTCTTGTTCACACCTGGTCAAAGTCTCCTTCACCTTTGCCACAAACAAGGATGAACCGTCAAACGGGGTATTCGTAAAGGAAGACTTGAAGGGTTCCACAAAGGAACAGAGTCGCATCCAGGCATGCCTACTAACAGCAATTCCTGTACCTGCAGCTCTACTCGAACCATCAGCTGCGTAAGTTACAAGACGCATGGACGAGTTAACTATCGAATTAAGGGTAGCGAGCTGGGTAGCAACTTTCTTGAATACACTCGTAGCTACAGCACCCTGAAGAGTATCTCCCAACTCCTTAAGGAGCTCTCTCTGCAGTCTGGTAAAATGGGTCAAGTAGTTCAGTGATCTGAGTGAGAAAATTTCTGAACTAAACATGCATTTCCCATATCTATCCATGATCCTAGATTCTCTGTTAGGAGGATGGATAGACGAGGAAGTCTCAGACATTTCCTTATAGTGGCTACCGCCACCATCATGGCATCAACAGGGACTCCCTTGGTCAACAAGGACTTATCTACGGGGGCAGAAATAAACTTATTAGGCCTCCTAGGAACAGGTTCCACAGATTCTGGTGACTCCCACACCCTACAAGAGACCAGATCCATAAGCTCATCGTGGGACGGAGACACCCAAGAGGTGGAAGGTTGAGACCCAAATGCCTTCAGGAGAACAGACTCATTCTCAGTAGGCCTCTTGGACTGCCAATCACCCATCTGCTAAAGAATCTCAAGAATCTCCGCAAAGGAGATGTCCTCAGAGGGGGATCTAGGGGACCCTTCTGATTCATCCAAGTCGGTGTCTGATGTTAGAGACTCCTGTGGGGAGTCCAAATGCCTCCTATTGCATAATCTCTTCCTGAGAACTTCTTCAGGGGGAACTTCTGGAGTGGTCTCAGAAGAGCAGAGAGCCCTGTGGGGCTACTTGAGGCTCTGGGTCTCTATGCTTGGGATGACCGGAGGAAACAGAAACTGACACAGGCACTTTAGGGGAAGGAGAGGCCATACCTTGTGATAAGGAAGTCTTAGGAGACAACACTTGCCTCATGGCTTCGAATGCACCACCGCTCCAATGAGTAGGAGTTGACAGATCAGAAGGATCCGCGATCCCCTCCTGCACCGAAGCTGTGGGCTCTGAGCCCGAGGTAGGAGCTGAGATCACCCAAGCCAAAGCCCCGAGATGAAGAGTCGGCACCGACAAGTCGGCGTGACTATCCTCCCCAGACCCGACCAGAGTGTCGGTTCCTAGAGTCCCCGGTCGGCACCGAGAACGTCCAAGCAGATGGAGCCAACGACACTGGAGCAGGTGTCGGCTCCAAGGGATCCACAATCATCAGGTCGGCCTTCTCTGGCTCCGAAGGTCCGATATGGCTCAGAGGAGCAGACAATTCAGGAGTAATGGTCTTCGGCTCTGACAGCTGGGTCTGAGCCGACAGCAATTTAGCTAAGCCTGTTGCCTTTAAGAGTTTCTGAACCAGCCATTCCATATCCAGATTGGACAGACAGAAGCCCTGGAGAAGTGAATAGATGGAGCCAAATGGAGCAGTAGAGAGGGAGGTTTTTCGGCAACCGGTTCCAGGGCAATGTCCTGGTTCTGAAAAGAACAGACTGTCAGCTCCGAAGTCAGTGGAGCCGAAGTCACAACACTTTCTGACTTTTTTCCTTTCTTTGTCCTGAATTCTGGGGAAGATTTGGATGATTTGCTGGCCCCATCCTGGTTAGACAATGCCTCTGAGAAAGGGTGTTTGATAATACCCCTATGAATTAACTTCCTCTTCCTTTCTGCAAGCACTCTAGTAGAAAAGGAGTGGCAGATACTACATGACTCCTGCAGGTGCACCTCACCCAAACAGTATACACACTGCACATGGGCATCCGTAATGGACATCTTTTCTCCACAGTCTGGGCATTTTTTAAACCCAGACTTCTCTTCAGACATAGCACTAACTACTAACAAAATCAAAAAGGAGAAAAAAATACACTATTTAACTATATAAGATAGTTAAAGTGAGAGAGGATTAATCTAATTAACTACACACAGCCCAAAAAGGCAACTAGTAACAAAACTACTTAGCTATATCCATCAAAAAACCCAAAAGAGCAACTCTAACAACTGTAAGAAAAGGCCCAAGGCCGAAAGGCCGAAGGCAATCAGAAGATTTTTACTGGGAAAAGAGGGAAAAACAGAAAACAACTGCTAACTGGATAATATTATATAGTTATAATAGTAAAAGATAAAAAATTCAAATAGAAAACTTGCTGAAAGTTGAAAACTCCCAATAATAGTCTCGAGCAATGCTGGTAACCAAGAGATCCGTGCCGCGGCAAACTAGATCTGGGGTAATTCCAGCAGTGCATTGTGGGATAAGGGGTGGGTCTCGAGCTACTGGAAAACTTTGAGCTCGCTAGTCGGCTGTGTCGGAGCCAAGGATCGGCTCCGAACCCATCAGTGAAGAATGAACGGCGAGATTGAACAACTTCACATCATGCAATTTTGAACATGCATCTTCTGCAAATAAATCAACCTATAAACCTGAACCTTTGGCAAATAAATCAACCTATGGTGTACCCTGGTCCTCAGAGAGGTCCTGAAAAAGAATCTGGCATAGTTTTGATTCATAAACAAAAGTAACCACAGTGTCAATTACAACTAAAAAAAAAAAAAAAAAATCCAAAGCATACACTGTAAGCAGCACATGTCACTTGTAGACAGCCAACTCTTCAGTATAAGCTGTTTTTATTTTTTCCACATAAAAACCACACAGATTGAGCGCTTTCATCCCCTGAAAATGGGAACTTCATCAGAATCTAATTGTACTCCATAGTAAATTCACTTAAATACTGTTTAAAATAAATTTCACCACCCTTCCCAGTCATTTAAAGGTACTACTACAATAAGTCCTCTAAGTAAAATGTTAGAACTATAAAAAATCATGACAATAAACATCATTTCTAAAAAAAAACACTTTTCACATTCCAAAACATTCATTAAATATGAACTTTGAAAACTTTCTAAAGTTAAAATTCAAAAAGCGTTTTGAATATATATATTAAATTCTTTAACATGCCCTTAAATGCGCTGTAAAATTAACCCCTCCCTGTTTGAATACACAGTCCTTATGAGGTAGCTTTCCTCACTAATATTGGTTTTAATGATACTATGTCTTGTACTGAAGAGTTGGCTGACTACAAGTGATTCCTGTTGCTTACAGTGTATAGTTTTAATTCATGGTTTATAGCTGAGAACTGAATATCTGCTGGAAACCATCAATCTACAGTGTCAAAAGGAAGACATTGCTGTCTCTAGTCCAAGTCCAAAGGGAGATGGTCACCTGGACTCACGGAAGTAATTCTGTCCCCAGGTGTTTATTCATATGATCTCAATGATTTTTTCACTAAATTTGGATCTGGCCATGTAAGTGAAGAAAAAATACTTGCAATGCTTTCTTATGACAACTAAATATCTAAACACTTTATCCTTTTCATGTAAGCCTCAAGAGCTCAACCTCTTGCTTACTAAGGATAGCCTGCAGTGGGAATAACCACTTTTTAATTCATCCTTTAATTAGATAATTCGCTCTGAGGTCCAACATTCTCTCCACTAAAATCTGAGGGAGAGCAGGGTGAGGAGTAATTATCTGACATAAGCCAGTGCCTTCCTCGCCTGTCCCTTCCACCCAGACTGGAGATCCACCCATTTCTCTAATCAGACTGCAAAATAAGAAGCTCTAATGTCAAAATGAAGGTAAAAAGCAACAAGGAGAACCAATGTCTTGTACCTAATCTCAGCTGAAAGGTTGAAGTGCTCTACACAGACCCATAAAATAACTTGAGAACCTCATCTAGAAAATGCTCAACTCACTCTTTCAAATGCTTTCGTAGTATCTACAGAGGTCAGCACTCAAACCATGCATCCTCTCATAGAAACTGTGATGATGTGTAAATGGTCTGGACAGCATTTCCCTTATACAAAACCAGTCTGATGCTCTCTCTTTCTGAGTTGCACAGAAATTGAAATTTTCCTCATCCTCCCACCCTGTTGCGGTCTAAACTCAACTGTATCTGCAGCTGCCCATCTCTTAATGTTAATTTGGCCACATATTTCCTTCCCTTTCTTCTTTCATTGGCTACTGTCAATAAGCACAACATTATCATTTTGTAAAGTCACCCCTTTCAGCTATTTAAGTTTATTGGTCATCCCATAGTATTTCACACAACCAGGACACTAACTGCTCACCGCTTCCAATCTATCTTGTTGTTTTAAAATTAGTGTCTCTCTCCTTAGATTGTTAATGCTTGAGTTACCTCACTTTTCATATTTAACTGCTTGATGCACACAGCAACTCTTGGGATATTAACCCATTTTTTTCAGCCTTACCTTTAAAATCTACATCTAATCAAAGACCAACAATTATTGGAGAGCCAAAATTCTGCCTCTCAGTAGTAATTTTAGGATTAGTGCTTCTGCTTTGAGCCTTGTGAGAGAAGCAGAACAGAGACGTTTTTTCTGGACAGTGCCGATTACCAGAAAGCTGCTAACTGCTTCATAGTTGACAGCTTAGAATTTGTGCTTATATTTTGCTCTTGGTAAGAGAAGGAGCAGAAGGCATTGAGTCCTGACTATCTATGACTGGGCAGTGAGTGTCTGTGTGTGACCTTCCTGACTGGTCTGGATGTTATTCAAGGCATCAACCGTAAAAGGCTACGACAAACCTACAGACCCCTGCATCATCTGGGACAAGATTTTTGATTACCAAAAAGCCTGTGGCCTGCTTCTCATCTTGGGATCGGTGCTATTGCTTTGCTTCTGGTGCGAGAAGAAGCAAAGGGTACTGTATCCCAGCAGCATGAAGCTGAGGTAAGACCAGCAGTAATAATAGCCATGTACTAGTCAATCAGGCAAATCTCTTTTCATCATTCTTGACCAATCTGTTTCTTTTCAGCAAGTACTGCTTAATTAGATGCTGTTTACCCTAACTTCAAAATATCTCCCTAAATATTTCATCCATAAAACATCAGGGTCTACTTAAGTAGTTTCTCCTCAAGTGCTTGGAAATGTACTGTACTGATGCAGCAACTTTGAGATGACAATTTTTCCTGTAAAAGCACCTTTGAAAATTCACCAATACCTACCTGCACACAGGGCAACTAGTTTGCAGTGACAAGCACTGCCGCCAGAGTTGCAAACCTAATACACCTGACATTACTTTACATTCTCACAGGAACAGTCTAATCAATAAAAAAGGGCCTGCTGCCATGGACATTAACTTTCCCACCATGTCCAATATCAACTTGGTGGATATGGGTATCCTGAGGCAATGTAGAAACTGCCTCTTTTTTATGGACAATCAGCTAATGCTAAAACAAAATGCTAAAGTATGTGAGAGATGCAGTTACATAATGTCACCAGAGGTAAAGCTGTCACACAAAAGCACTCCTAATGTCAATCTGAATGTCAGTAGCACACACTTTGTACCCATCACACACACTACAAAGCAGACACAAAAAAACCCATATACTGCGGGAATGAAATACGGTATACCTAAAACTTAAAGACCTCCTAGACAAAGTACACATAACAAATACCCTCAGCAGCCCCAAACGCAAATGCACTCTCTCAAAACAACACCTACATTAATGCATACAGCCACATCTCATGGAACTTCTACTTGTAAGTCCATGAGGCAAGCCACCAAACAATTCAACATTCTGGTCATTGGAGACTCCATTGTGAGACACACTGACTCCCCTATTCAGGCTGAGTAAGGAGAAAGTCACGGTTAGTTGTTCATCAGGAGCCAGGACCCTACGCATTATTGCACATGGGTCACTGTACCACAAGTACCAGTATGGCTCAGTAGTAATTCATGTGGGCATAAATGACACACACACCTCTATAGATTATATGGAAGGAGACATCCTGGAGCTCTTGGAATGTGTCCCCCAGGCTGGTAAGAGCCTAGTATTGAGCAGCATTTTACCTCTTCTAAGAAAGATGCCAGAAAAAGAAGAGAAGATGACTGACTTTAATAACTGGCATAGTTTCTGATGTCATTCTAAGGGGGTACAATATTTTTCAGCAAGGAGTGAGATGTTCAACAGACCATGCCACTTTGCCAGGGCTGAGCTGTACCTCTACCCTCTAGGCTTTCGAATATTAGTTAAAACATCATCCTCCCTTACAGTGCCTTTTTTAGGCAATGCAAAACTGAAACTACTTCTGATGTAGGAAATCAAAATTAAGAAAATCTAATTATGTTACTGCTCAATGCTAGAAGGCTAAAAATATTCACTGCAAGTTCTCCTCACTCTAAAAAATGCTGATGTCTGTGCAGTCACTGAGACATGGTTTGAAGCTGCAGAGAGCATAGTGGCAGTGCAAGGCTATAATGTCATCCACACATTTAGATTAGCTACTACACAAAACAGGGACTAAAGGTGGAGATGTCGCAATTTACATCAAAAATAAATATACCTGAAGGCTGCTCATGATGCACTTCAGCTTCTCCACAGACAAAATCCCATACCCCTTACTTGCAAGCTATAGGTCTCACTTCCAATGCCCCAAGAAACACATCACATGCACTTAAGCTTACTGGAAACCGTCACCACACAACCCAATACCATATTCATGGGCAACTTTACAGTACCAAATCTGTAAGCACATAGACTCCTGGATTTTGTAAATACAAAGTTCCTGGACCAGACTGCCAATATGTCAACTAGGGGTGCGAACATACTGGATCTGGTCCTCCCTCATGTGGGAGAGTGCTGCATGCCCCCTAGTGTAATGTCCACGCTGGTAAGGTCAGACTACAAAATGGTCTCCTTTGAAGTAAAAAATAAAACCCGGAACCCAAGCTAACCCTGGAATATTCAAAAATGACTCTAAGACTAAATTCCTACATAAAGTGATAGCCTGGAAAAAATTCAAGTCTACATAAACCAGGAGAACACTGCTGCCTATGTGGAACTGTTTATAGAAACCTTATACAAATTATGTTGATTGCTGCATAAAGGCAACTGTACCCACCAGAAGTAACTGCAGAACTAACTAAAAAACAAACTACCTTGCTGGAATCTCATCATCAATCAACAAGTTCTATAACTGAAGTAAGAAAATCATGACAAAAATTAGGAGGTGCAGCACCTAGCAGGATAAAAGCACACTCATCAAACTAAACATACTACTCAGAGAAAAATGTAAGTCTAACACAGCCAAATTTGAGATGAATTTGGCTTCCCAGGCCAAGGACAACCAGCAGGCATTCTTTAGCTATGTCCTCAGCCTCAAAGGCAATACACAATTTTGTGCAGGGCTCACAGTTAATGGAGCCATCTATAATGAGATAGAATATCACAGGATGTAGCTGAAGAGAATATGTCACAGGAAGATGTTCTGGAACTTTCTGCAGAATGCCCACAGGAAAAGAACAAAGACCGCACCCTCAGTTTACAAGAAAATTATCTAAGGGAAGAGTTGCTTGATTTAATAGAGACAGACATATTAAGATCAATGAAAGAAATAGATTACAGAAAATCAAAATGTTAGAAGTCTGATAAAACAGATGAACACAGTAATCAAGACTATTAACAAATTCATGTGATATAAGAAAAGTCAATAGGATATAGTACTGTGCATCTACATTAATAACAAATAAATCCTTAGCACAAAAACAAAGAGCAATATGGAAAAATAAGGGAAGAAATCAAATGCCATCAAGCATCGAATGAAACAATAAAGCAATTAAGACAAGAACTACAATTGTTAGAAGAGCATAGAGGAGGGGATAGATCAATAAAAATACTCAAAGATAGATGTGATAAAAGCAACTTGCAGTATCAGAACAGACCAGGATCCATCATACACTATTGCAAATAATAAACTAATACTATTTTGGTTTGTGATCGATTGTGGAGTTGCCTGGTAAGAGCAGTTTTATTTGAATTTATATTTCATTTCTTACCACTTTTTGTAGGAAGGAAGGGATATCCTTAGACAAGAAGACTTACTTAGTTTTATGTTTTATTTATTTATTTCACATTTGTTAACCGGGTTAGTCCAACTGGGTAAGAAATTACCCATTTTCAGTAGAGACCCAAGGGGAAAAGCCCCGAACAAAACATACAAATACATACAAACAGAGACAAGTTAACAATATAAAGAGCAAAACAAACTTATGGATACAATGGATAAGAAAAATAAATGTAATCCAAGGAAAAGTACATAGCTATATACAAGGTCAGAAGAAGGAAAGTGCAAAAGAAGATAGGAGTAGAGGAGGAAAGAAGTGATCTAGAAGGAGGAGTAGAAAAAGAAGAGCAGTAGGATAAAGTAAATATATAAAAAGGGAGGGTATAGAAAGAAGAGCAGACTGGATAAAGTAAGATAAGAAGGAAGAAAAAGGTCTTAATGATAAGTCTAGTGGAGAAATGGGAATATGGAAAGGAAGGAGTTAACAAATTTTAACTGTTTATTTTATTTTATTAAAATAATAAATGTCTATATAATAATAATAATAAAACTAATAATAAAATAAATGTTTGTTGTTAGAAAGGGATAAGTTTTAGACAGGCAAACTCTAGCCAACACAAAGGGCACAGTCAGCTATAAATCCACATAGTCTGCAGAGGATAATCTAAAGCTTATCTAAACAATCTTCTCTAGGTTGGTGATTTATTGAACTTTACTGTTTAAAAGAGATGTGACTGTGAGCGATAGCTTTGCCTGACTTTCAGAACTTGTACTGTCAGAGCAACAGTTTTACTGTACTTAATTTAGCATTTAGTTGTATACTGTTTGTGTGACTTTTGTCACAGAAGTTGATTTAAGTTCCATTTGAATTCTGTGGTAACTGATGTTGATTATTATCTTTAGAATATTTTTATTTGCGGCTGAATATGGATTCCTTACCTTTTTGGTTTGGATGTTTGTAAATGACAGGGTAAATTACCTAGGGGAGTGTAGTTAGGTGGCAGAGCATTTAAAAGCCCCCTTTATCCAGTATGGACTTGGGTACCAGTCATGAGGTAAATTTGATTACCCAAACGTTATTTGAATAGGGTCGGGGGCCAACTCTGCTTCACATGGATGGGAAGCTTGCTCAGAGTAGGGTGTCGTCCGAGACATAACCTGCCCGTCCAGTATGTACTATGTTGCAAACAAGGTACAGATCCTTCGTGTACTTACTCTTATTAGACTTATGGATAAGGGTGATAAAGGATAATGAGGGAAACATACAAGCAAAGAGAGTGTGAGCAGATGGAAAGAGTACTTTGAGGGGCTGATGAATGAAGGGTGGGAGGATGGCATAATGGTTAAGGTGTTTATCTTGGAGAGACAAGGTGCAGGGTTTGATTCTCACATAGGGTAATTGGCTAGGCTTAAAATGGCCCACAAGGGCAGTTAGCCTAGTACTAATCTATGAACCTATAAGTATGCCATTAATGATTTGCTGAAACAAATATCTTGTACAGTGTAATAAATGCTATGTATATTTAAAGGTAACACCTGATTACACTGGCTTATCTGTGTTCCACATGTCAAAGGTTGGAGAATTTGCTCACTGTTATTAGTAGTAAATCTAGAAATGATGATTGCACTTGTGCAACTGGCATGGTTTGGAGAACTGTTGTTACATATATTAATGACTGCACTGGTGAGATAAATAATGTTATGCAAAGAGTTCTATCTGTAAAAATCACTCAATCCCTATGAAACAAGACAATGCCACTGACAACTCTGGAATTCTGGATACAAGTATTCAGCAGTCTGAAGATTCAAAGCATTTAGAAGGAAATAAGAAAGAAAGGAAGTTCACAACAAACAAGGAAAAAAAGCAAGCTGATAAACATCTGTAAAGTAAAGAGAATACATACTACAAAGGATACTGCTTTGTTAACACACAGATTACAGGTAATATCATTTTTCTATCAGAAAACCTTCAGTCTACAGAAAACGGCAGCATTTTTCCAAAAGAGACGGTAAAAAAAAAAAAAAGTTAATAACATGGCTCAAGCTGCGGATGTACAAAGCCAGCTGGATGAGAACTGTATGCTTGGAAATGTAATACACAATGAGAAATAAAAGTTACACACAACCCATAGCTATGCATCTGTGTTGCCCACTTTCATTCTTCCTCAATGTATGGATTTTGGATCCGACCTCGGCTGCTTTTCCCTAAATTCTTGGATCACACTCTCAAGCTCCTTCCTTTACCCATAATCCCCATACTCACTGCATTACCTCATATCGAGTTTGTTGTTAATCTCTCTCTCTGTGTATCTATATATATATATATATATATATATATATATATATATATATATGTGTGTGTGTGTGTGTATATATAGGTTTACTATTAAAAGGTCGAACGGCACTCCTTCGAATGACATATAGTCAACACCGGAAGGTCATAAATGTTGAAGTCAGAAAATCAATCTAGGAATGGTGTTAACATGGGTTGAGGTAGGTGTTCGTATTATTCTGAACTTCAAACATCTCCCCTACCTCGGCCCATGTTGAAACCCATTCCTAGATTGTTTTTCCGAGTTCGCGATTAGCAGTTTCGGCCTTCCGTTGTCGACTATACGACATTCAAAGGAGTGCCGTTCGACTGTTTAATAGTAAACCATATATATATATATATATATATATATATATATATATATATATATATATATACATATACACAAACACACACACACACATGTACATACACATACCTAAACCTTGACGCTCAAAACTGAGATCGCCTAATTATGTGAATTTTTTTCCCAGGGAAAGGTTTGCTTGGCCATCATCAGGGATTTGCCCTTTTCCCTGATGTAGAGAAATCTCAAAGTTGGTATATTTAGTTAGGGGGGCTGATGTCGGGATGTGGTTTTAAAGTATTTTTTTTTTGTTGGCCAAGCAAATTTTTTCATGGGGAAATAATTTGCGTAATTGTCCGGTCGCAGTTGTGAGCGTTTGACATTTAGATGTCGATGTTTAGGCATTCGACAACCTAAGTGTTCGACATTCTAATATAGACCCTATACATTGATTGATATATATATATATATATATATATATACACACAAGTCATGACAAGAAGGAAAACAGTACAGTTACAAAAATAAGGGCTCAAACAGGAACTATGGTTCCTAACAAAAAAATTTAACAGATCACTCCCAAAGACATGGATTGGGGGAAGGGGGGGGTGAGAAAGAAAGAAAATGGACAATACAGATGCATAGTTATGGTGAGTGCATAACTTTTATATCTGATGTTATTTTCATTCATTCCTCAACGTATGGGACGGAATCCCCAGTTCAGATAACCTAAGGTGGCCCTCACGGAAAGATGTTGTGGAGAACCAAACGCAGCTTTGTTTGTGGAGATGATATCTAACTTGTAATGAGCAATCATCAATAGAAGGTCTGGCCCAGAAGGCAGATAATGTTATCCATTTGGCTAGGGTAACATTGGATACTGGTTTTCCCAATTTATTACTGAAAAAAACAAACGGTCAGTTTTTCTAAATTTCTTCATCCTATGAAGACAAAAATGAAGTTGCCTACGCACATCTAAAAGGTAAACCATGTACTCTCCTTTTTTGTCAAAATTTGGAAAGAGAACTGGCAAATTGGTAACTTGACTGATGTTTGTTTCAGAGGCAATTTTGGGTAGAAATGAGGTGTTAGTACGCAAGTTAACTCTATCTTTATGGAGTTCAGAAACTCACCTTGCAGAAGTAAAAGCCACAAGAAAGGCGGTCTTCCAAGAAAGAAATCTGAAATCTGATTTGGCCAAGGGCTGAGAGAGAGACTGTACTAAGCTCTGTAGCACAACAGTAAGATCCCAAGGTGGAGTGGGATCCTTTACTGGAGGTCTAAGCAAAAAGGTACCTTTAAGGAATGCTTTACATAGCTTGAATGAAGGCAGAGGGGAAGCATTGTCTCCTATATGGTAGTTAGAGATGGCTGCCAACTGAACTTTGATGGTGGAGAAACTAGCAACACTTTGGAAAATGGAAGCAAGAAAATATAAAACAGCGGGGATTGGCGCAGTGAACGGATCTAACTCTCTCTGTTGTGCCCAAAAGGTGAATCTCTCCCATTTACTCTCATAAATTTTTCTCAGAGAGATTTGGGGATGAAAAAAAATGGCGAACAGGAGAGGAAATTCTGGAATGTCTAGCCATCATTGGAATTAGAGAAACCATGTGGTCGATCTGAGAACTGTAATGTCCGGATAAGTCATCCCTGATGGATGTGACAGTAGATCTGGAATGGTGTCCACAGTCCAAGGGAGATACAGTAGATGAGACCCATAGGAAGGTGAACCATACATGCAGAGGTCAGAAAGGAACAATGAGGATTACCTTGCTCTTCACCCAGAGTGCTTTACGAAGAATTTTGGGGATAAGGGGCAAGGGAAGGTAAGCATTTAGGAGACCGGAGGGGCAAGTGTGGACTAGAGCATTCCTCTGTGACTTCCCCTGAGGAGGAATTTGGGCAAAAAACCTGCTGCACTTGTTGAGGAGAGGCAAACAGGTCTCAGCAAGGTTGACTCTATTTGCGAAGGATCATTTTCATCACTGTATGATTGAGACACCACTTATGAGGCATCAGTCGTGCTGATCTTGACAGCTAGAACACTGGATTTCTCTGGTATATGCATTGCTAAAAGAAAGAGGTTAGAGGAGATCACCCACTGCCAGATTCTCACTACTTCCCAGCAAAAAGGGTAAGATCTGATTCCCCCTTGTTGTTGATGTACCACACCCACTGACCTATTGTCTGTTTGGATAGCAACTGTATGTACAGAAAGAGAGTTCTAAAGGCCTACAAAGCTAAGAGGACTGCTCTCATCTCTAAGACATTTATATGCAATTTGGTCTCTTCTGAGACTCACGTGCCTTCGACAGTCCATCCCAAGAAATGCCCCCTCCCCCCATGTGGCCTTTGGGGGAGGAAGGATAAAGGTACAATGCTGACAAACTTTGTCAGACTGGATCCACCAAAGTAGGGAGTCTCTGCAGACTCGAAAAAGTTTTACAGGATGATACAAGGGTTGTCGAAGAATGGACCATTGTACTGAGAGAGTCTACTGGAGAATATGCATGTGAAAATGAGAGGTAGGTATTAAGGTAATTGCTGCAGCTATAGAACCTAAAGCTTTAAAAAACATTTTTGCTTGCAGAGAATGGTGAAAGAAAATCTGTTTGACATGCAGTCTCAAGGTAAGAACCCTGCTTTGTGGTAAAAGAGTGAGACAACTGACAGTATCTAAGCGAGCCCCTATAAACTCCAAAATTTGGACTGGTTGAAGATAGGACCTGGTAAGATTTACTGTGATCCCCAGGAATTGAGATAACTGTAGTAAAAAAAATCCCTGGCTTTTTCTAGGAGATGCCTGTTTTTTGCGGTGAGAAGCCAGTCATCCAGATAAGAAAACACTCAATCCCTGCAGTCTGAGATAAGCTGCTACCACTGCCATGCATTTGGTGAACATCCTGGGGGGCTGTGGTGAGACAGAAGGACAGGGGTCTGAACTGGTAATGACTGGCTCCCAGACAAAAGTACAAATATCACTGAAAGCACCTGTCCATTTTTATGTAACAGTATGTGTCTTGAAGATCAATGGAGCACATCCAGTAAAAGACGAATGGACTGAACCGTGACCATCCGAAACTTGGAGTTCCTTACAAACTGATCTAGATAACTAAGATCCAAAATAGGTCTCAGGTTCCCTGTTTTCTTTGGAATTAAACAGAACCTTGAGTAAATTCTGGATCCCCTTTGGTCTGGTGGGACATCTTGGATGCCTCTTTTGTTTAGCAGCTTTTGAAACTCTGATTGGGTGGAACATTGTGGAGACATTTTCTTTTTTGTGAAGGAATGTCTAAAAAAGGAATGAAATATCCTCTGGATATGATCTTTTGCACCCAGGAATCTTCTGTGATGGCTCTTCTCCAGGCATCTGAGTGCAAAGATACGCGTCCCCAGACTGCCTCCAGAGAAGAACAGTCAGGCAAACCTTTCAGGAGCGGTGAAAGGGTCTATCAGAGAAAGAATCTCAGAACCCCTGGTTTTACAAACCCCCTCTACCTCATGGGTGCCGTCTTCTGTTATTGCCCACTCTGCCTCTAAGAGAAAAATTTCCATACGAGTCTTGAAAAGGTCCTTGAGATTTCCAGAACCACATCTTCTTACCACTGCATTGATTCCTGTAAAAGGGCTCTGTGGGATAGAAAAATGGATTCCCACAGCAGACAAGGTCTTTCCATCTTGTTCAATGCTGGAAAGTCTCTCTTTAATAGCAGGCTCAAAGAGAGAAGATACATCACAAGGGGTGCTGATGAATGATGCTTTAAAGGGCTCCGCAAAAATCACACAATCTCATCCAGGCGTAATGGTTATGGTTGAACTTGCAGCCCGTGAGGAACCTTCAAGCTGCATGAGAGATTAGCCTCATGGACGCATTCGATATAGATTGTAGGGTGGCCAGTTACAAAGAACAAGTCTTCTCATTCTCTGCTGATGTGAACTTAGAGAGTTCCTTAATCAAGTCCCACTGTAATCTAGTAAAGTGTGCCAAACAGTTAAATGACCATAAGGCAAAGATCACAGAAGCATAAACGTGCTTCCCATATCTGTCCAGCTTCCTATATTCTCTATTAGTGGAATAAACAGAGGAGCTTTGTTTAGCCATTTCCTTTCTGGTGGCTGCCACAACAACCATGTCATCTATGGGGATTTCTTTTCTGCAAAACTGCCTATCTTTTGGTGCACCAAGGATTTTCTCTGGATGCAGAGGAACAGGTTCTACATTATCCAGTTCCTTTCATGCCTGGCATGAGACAAGATCTATAAGCTCATCCGCCGGCGGGTAACGCAGGACGTGGATGGGCCAAACCTGAAGGCTTCTAGGAACACAGACTACTACTAGGAAAGGGTTTTGGAGGACCAATCACCTTTCTGGCATAGGATTTCTAGAATGTCTCCAAAGACAACACCTTTGATCTTGGGGATCCTTCCCCTTCATCAAATTCAGTGTCTTCAGTTAACGATTCTTGAGGGGAATTTAAGTGTCACCTTTTGCACAACCTCTTCCAGAGGAACTCTTCAGTGGGGTAGAGGCAAGGAGTTCTCTAACTGGAACTGCCTAGAAGCACTTACGAGATGGCTAACTCTGTGGAGTAGGATGAAGAGACTCAGAGACAGGATCCAAAGAAGGAACAGGGATAGGATCTACAGACGTAAGAGTTAAAACAGTTCTTCGACAGGAAAAAGCCCTCTCCACCACACTGAAGGCAGAGAGACTGGGAGAAGCTGAGGACAACCTCACCTGAGCCGAAAATCTCGCATCAGATAAGCTAGCCCCCCCCCCCCCACGGGTCCCCCGCTCCAAGGGAGGAATTGGAGCAGAGCTGTCCAGTGCTAAGGCTCTGAGGGGAAGCGAGGGCTCGGAAAGCTTCAGAGTCAAAGTCATCCCCAAGATCTGAAGCTGACGCTTCAGCTCTGAGACTTGTCTTGTTCAAGGGGTGTCAGTGCCGAATGGGTCAGGGACATATCTTTCAACAACCCTGGAACATGTAACAATGGTTGGAGTGTATAGACCACCAATGTCAAGTGCTGATGACCTACAGGAATTCACACAGTCCTTGCATGAAACACAGGAGGGAAGAATATTAGTGGCTGGGGACTTAAATTTACCAGAAACAGTCCATATTTTTGCCTCATATTTTTGGTCTGCTCCTCATAACGTTTGTGATTTTTCTGGAGTTTTGAGGCAAATCAGTGAGGACTGAATTCACTAAATGACAGGCATTTCAGTTTCAGACTTCATATCTTTCAGAAAATTCATGGCAACAAAAGACCTTTTATTCTAGCAACGTTCTAAGTTTGTAAGAGCAATATTTAAAATTTGTCCCTATTTTTGGGGCTTTGTCCAGACATTTTGTGCTAAGAGGTTGAAAACTACGGTCAGAGAGACAGTAGGGAGTCAAAGAAGAATAAGGCATCTTCAGATCAAACGCTTCGACTCTTGGAGCTCTCAGATCTGAGGGCTCCGAAACAGTAAGCCAGATCACAGAAGAAAAACTGAACATATGTGAGTAAGGGTTAAGGCTCACAGATATGATGGGCAATGGTGACAGTAAAACGCCCATCCGGATCTGTGCTCTGAGAAATCTTCTCATTATCCTATCCACATCTGCTTTGGAAAGACTTCGGGAGGACCTGATCGAAGAGGAAGTGGATGGAGGATGAGATGGCTTTCTTGACATCTCTTGTAAAAAAGGGAGATCTAAGTCTAGCAGAAACTTAAGACATAAGAGACTGAAGGAGTCGAATTTGCAGATGTCAGATCTGAGTGCTTCGGAATGTTTGCTGGTGGCTCTGATATCACAGTAGTTTGGTGAGACTAGACAGGAAAGTGCCTCCTATGTTCCTTGAGCTTTGTAGAACTGAGACTTTTTTGAGGGGGGCTGAACTCCTGAAGCAGAAGCTGAAGAAGGCGGTGCTGAAGCAGAAAGAAGGCCCTTCAAAACTAGTTTATTGTGCCTGTCACTAATGGCTCTGGCACTGAAACCAAGATAAATTGCAAATGGAGAGTCTAAACGAGTGGGGCCTACACAATAAACACATTAATCATCAGTGTTGGATATGTTATGCCCACAGGAAGTGCACTTCTTAAAACCTGAAGGCTTTTCAACCATACTACTAACATATCACAAAATCCTATATCTAACAGATAAACAGAAAGAAAAAGAAAAAATATATATATTTACAGATATATATATATATATATACACACACACACACACACACACACACACACACACACACATATATATATATATATATACACACACACACACACACACACACACACACACTAAAGAATATATACTACTATTTTTTGAAGGAGGAAAGAAAAGTACATAGAAAAGGTAGCTTTACCAACAACGGTAAAGAGGATCCCTTAACAAGCAAAGTAAAGAAGAAAGAAGATAATACCAATAATGGTAACTAATACCCCAAAACAGGTAAAGAAAGAATAAAAAAATTGCAATAAGTGAGTAAAGACAGGAAGGGTTATAGAAAAGTTATATAAAGGCAAAGAAAAATTACATTCTGAAGTTATTACTCATGAACTTTCAAGAAATAATTTCCCTGCGCTCGAGAGAAGGCAATCCTGACCGAATCATTAGAGCGGCAAACAAAATCTGAGGTAATGCAGAGGAGTTAAGAGTCGGATACAAGAATCTAGAGAAAAGCAGTTGAGATGGATCCGAGACCCATACAATGAGGAATGAATGAAAATGACATTATCAGATCAGCAGAATTATAAAACTGATTGTGATGAAGATCATTCCTTTGTAACAATTAATAGAACACATATTACTGAATTAGAAGTTGAAGATTCTTCAAATCTGGTCAGAAAAGATATTCTTGTCATTAGAGATTTAATTATTAGAGGAACTGATACTTACACCTGCAGAGAAGATAACTAACATCAAGTAGTGGTATGCTTGCCAGGAGCAAAAACAGAAAATGTGAGACAAGACTTGCCTTAATGTAAAGAAGTATGGATTTGTTTTTATTCATGTCAGTGCAAATGATCTCATCCAGAAGCATTCTCTGACTGTAAGTAGGAAACTTCCAGCCCCCTTAGCATAGTTTGTACAGGTGTTAGGACATATTTTTCACAAATCACATACAGAAAAGAGAGATAGGTCACCATGAATGGAAAGAGTTTTTGGGAAAAAATGTCCTGTTTTAAAAAATGGAAATGTGTAAAGCATCTGAGCCTAATTTTGGACATACATATCTTCAGGAAGGATGGCATGCACCTGTCAAGATCAGGGAAGAGAATTTTTGCAGCAGATATTTTGCAATATTTGACAAACATAAGGCAGGATTTTTGCCAGGTCAACAATTTAACAGTTTACAGACAGCAACATTTGATGCATCTTTGACAGTTGCTAAAGCTAGGAGAATTAAAAAAATTTTTTATTGGAAGTTTTGCTACGTTCCCATAAGACTGATGCTTTTATTGTTTGAAAGACATGGTTAAAGAACAATGACTTGAAACCAGTTCTGTCAGGGTATAAATATTTCTACCTAACAGACATTAACAAAAACAGGTGGAGGTGCTATGATAGAGATTAAAGATAGTTATGAGAACTGTGATTATTACATGTTCAATGATAATACCAATACTTTAGATTTTGTAACTGTGACAATAAAGACAACCTTGGAACATGTATCAATTGTTAAGGTGTACAGACCACCAAAGTCAAGTGCTGATGACCTAGAACATACAGTTCTTACCTGAAACACAGGAGAGAAGAATAATACTGGCCGGGGACTTAAATTTACCAGAAATAGACTGGAATAACCGATTCAACAACATTAGTAAGGAAATTATTCACAACGTTATGTTCAAGAACTGCTTCAGATTTTAAAACAGCTACCAGGGAATAGAACACACTAGACTTTCTTTGTGTTCCTAAAGTTGTTACTGTTACTTCATGTCAAATTTTACCACCAATGATGTGCAGTAATCATGGGGGTTTATAAAGGCTAATTTGTTGCTAGATAATTATGCCAAACTGAAATATAAACCAATGCACAGAAGATTAAATACAGATTATATAGAAGCAAAACAGTCACTATATAAAACTAATTGGAACAATGTGTTTAGTGGAAAACTGCAGAAGGAACATGGAAAGTTTTGAAAGAGAAATTAAGTGCAAAAAATCAAAAAAAAAGTTTAACATCAGGATCTAGACATGCAATATCAGGATGATATATTTCCATATCAACAAGATACCTGATTAAGGTTAGAGACAAAAAAATGTAAGAATGGAAAAGGGGTCAAACTACAGCTTTGAAAACTGAAATAAACAAATTAAGCACAGAGTGAGACAAGATCAAGAAAATTTTGAAGAAAATTGACAACCCCCATGATCACTGCACATCAGTGGTGGTAAAATCGGACAAGAATTAACAATAACTTCTTTAGGAACACAATGTTTAGTATGTTTTGTTCCCTAGTAGCTTTTTGTATAATCTGAAGCAGTTGTTGTTAAAGACAATGAGCATAATACAAAACCATTTTATACATATATAAGATGTAGAAGGAGTGAAGACATACAAATTGATAAACAGTGTATAGATTCTTAAATTTATTCTCAGACACAACAGATTATAGATATATTTACAAAATCTTATGCAAAACAGTTTGGCACCACAAAGAGATGATACGTTGTCCTAGTGACATCCAGATAGCCTCAAATATTTAAATCAAATTAGATTATATTGAAAAAAAACTACGCAAACTGGATCCAAACAAAGCACAGACAGGAGATGGAATTGGTAATAATGACCTGAAAACACTTCAGCAATAACTTACAGTACCATTATATCTATATTTGCTAGGTCATACAAATATGAGGAGACTACTCAAGATTGGAGACGTGCGCTTATTAAACCTGTCTTTAAGGGAAAGGGGAGTAGGACAAACCCAGAGTCACACAGACCCATAAGTCTACCTTCATGTTGTGGAACAATAATGGCGAAGGTAAATACTGGATATGTTATTGTCAGAATTGGAAAGGTTGGGACTTGAAAACATTTATCAGCATGCAGATGTTGAAAACAGATGTAGTGCAACCTGCAACATGATCTTCTATAACAATATAATTACAGCTATGAATGAAAATTTGTGATGCGATTTATATAGATTTAAGTTCAACATTTGACAGGGTTATACAGAAAACACTAATCAGTAAATTAGACCAACTAGTTCTGATGTACTCTTGATAAGATGGACAGCTGCACGACTTACACAAAAAGGACATGACAAGTATCATACACCAACTGGATAGGTGAAATTCTTGGATACAGTCAGGGTGTCCCACAGGGCTCTGTCCTAAGTCCACACTCCTTTAGATTATATCTTTAAGACCTATCTTTTTCATCTGAGTTGTTCCACAGTCTGCATGCAGATGACTTGAAACTGAGTACACTGATTACATGGGTTACAGATGGGGTATATGTCTGCAAAACAACTTGACTAAACTGACCATTTAGGAACAGGAGAATAATACGCTGATAAATACATCAAAAACTAAGCATATGAAATTTGGAAGACATAAATTAAAAGGTGAATATTTAATACAGCATACAGTGATTGAACCTGTAGATTCATTTAACGACTCTGGGTATATGGGCAGATCCAGCTTTGAGTTTTTCTAAGCATATCAACCAGCTGGTTAATGGTAGTTATAGAACTATAGGTTGTATAAAAAATATAAAGTCTAAGAAATCAGAAAAAATGAAGTCAATGTTTTTTTAATTACATTAGACTCAAACTTGAGTATGGAATAACAATATAGAAACTTTACAAGAAAACAAACACGAGCAAACAGGAAAAAGTACAATGGAAATATACTAAGGGCATCCTATGGGAGCAAAAATTTAAGTTATTATGAAAGGCTAAACCATCTAAAACCTATACAGTGTCTCATAGTCATTTAAGAGCAGGTCTTATTCAGATATACTGGGCATATAGAAACAACTATCTCTGGGAATGTTTGGGGTTATCAAAAAGTAGTACAGAATCAGATAACTTGCATAGAAGATTATTGATTTAATAGAGATGGACAGACATATTAAGATCAATAAAAGAAATAGACTACAGAAAGTCAGTAAATCCCAGAAAGTTAGAAGTCTGATAGAACCAGTGCTGGATTTTCATTTAGGACCCTCCTATTTCTTTCTCTTTGCCTATACTCTGATATCAATCCTTGATAGGGAGGGCAATCTCTAAGCAGCAGTACAAATAAGTTCTTGGCCTCTTCCCATTCTATAACCTTTCCCTCTGTAGTTATCTGCTCCCAATAACTTGGTTCCTTTGCCAGTTTTCTCCAATAAATTCCAGCCCATTGTGCCTTTTGTCTGTATCCCTAATTGCAGTTATCCCTATCGGCAGAATCTCCTTTCTCTATTCCTGTGTTTGCTTAGTTCTTAGAAATCTTTCTATTACTTTATGAATAGAATATTCTGTATGATTATTGTTATTCTCCTTAAAGGTCTGCATTCAAAATCCCAGTCTGTCCTTGTTTCTTGAGCCACCCCCATTTTTATCATCATCTCTTTACACTTTGAATTATAGTTTTTTTTTAAGGCTATGTATATGTTAACTGTGTTGCTCTGAAATACCTCTTCAAACCGGGTAATCCCAGTCTGCCTTGTTCTATTAGAAGAATAAGCTTATCCCAATTGACTCTTGCAGTCTTCTCCTCCCAGAGAAAATCAGCTCTTTATTAATTGCTAACCACAACTTCTCCTCTGCTTGATAAAAATATGCCTGACATGTATAAGACTAAAGGGAATAAAAACAGTTTAACTGCTTGTATCTTACTATCAAAATCCAAATAACAGAGCTTCCATTTTTTCAGTTTTTGCATTACCTTTTGTTTAGTCTCTTTCCACATATCCGTAGCTGCCACTCCAGAATAATTTTTAATTCATACTCCTAAATACTTCATTTTATCATGTCCCCACAAATATGAATATTGCTGGACCAATTTGTGTGTGGATATATAATTTACCACTATCGCCTTTGTTTTAGCTTCATTAATTTTGCATCCCGAAAATATCTGAAACAGTCTCAAAATGTTCTACAACACTGTGATGTCCATTTCTGGTTTTGTCAGGTATAAAATAATATTATCTGCAAATAGACAGCTTTTCTTGACTCTATACCAGCTTTATCCTTGAATTTCTGAGTCCCTTATTTTCTTTGCAATAGTTCTAAATATAATGCAAATAACAAAGGGGAAAGAGGACACCCCTGCCTGGTTCCTCTGCTTAAGCAGAAATTTTCAGAGAGGACCCCACCCAATTTAATTTCCCCCCTGGATCCCTCATACATCCTTCTAATCAACCTTATAAATTTATCAGGGAATGCAAATGCTTCCATTGTTCTACTTATAAAGTCACAGCTTACTCCATCAATTGCTTTCTCTGCATCAAGACCCACCAACAAAAGTGGTATTTTCTTACGTTCTGCTTCCCTCAGGATCATGAGTGTTCTGTTAATGTTGTCAAATGTTTGCCTCCCCTCCACAAAACCACACTGATCCATATCTATCAATTCTGGCATCACTTTTGCCATTCTTTTAGCCATTATAGACATAAAACACTTAATAATTATGGTTTAGTGTTGAAATGGACCCGTATGAAGCTGGATCTGATGGATTTTTACTCTCTTTAGGTATTATAGCTACCACCACTTTTTCCAGGATGTCAGTAATTCTCCTCCTCTTAAAATACTGTTAAACCCTTCTAGATCTTTATCAGCTAGGAGGGAACAAACTGTTGGAACACCCTGCTACATTTGCAACACATATGAGAACACTGAATACTTTAATACCTGTTCTGCAATAAATCACTAACAGGTTTCATGTTTATTTAGCTTGTATGATACAAATTGCTAAGATATAAAAACCAGTTGAAAAACTCAAATGCTTTGAACTTTAGATCAAAGCGTCTTTCTATGCTAGAGTAAGTCTGATATGCTCACTACTTCATATTAAAAAAGATCTTTATTTAGTAAACTCATCTAGTGACTGCATGTGAAAAAAATTAAAGCTTCATAGTAAATAAATGAAATTAAGATTTCACACTGATATGTGTGTGTGTGTATATGTACACATGCACATAATATTGTATAACCTTATGCACTAAACTTGTGTTACAGATGGAATGTTTACCTAATTTAGCTCCTTTCCTAAGGAGAGTCACCACCACAGATGTATTCCGGCATCCAATTGCTCTGTCCAAGGGACGCATTCCACTGCAATCAACATGCTCAATCATGGCTCCTCTTTCTACCAGATACTGGACCTGTGCGAGAAAACAAAAGTACTCTGTTTATTAAATTCTGTTAAAAGTTAAACCCAGTGCACAGAACCATATTACAAAGTTGATCATAGAAGCAAAAACTCTACAAACAGATAAAATAATCACACACATATATATATAACAATCAAAACAGTGTTAAGAAATAGTGTATTAAGTCATCATATTAAAGAAACATTATGCAAAGTTAAAAAAAGTCAGAAGACCCAGAAAGGATAATTGAAATGCTAAAACAAGGGAAGAAAAATAATACTAAAAACAAAAAGTGCATGCTGCATTCAAGTACAAAACAAACGAGGCTGAAGAAAAAAAAGGTAAGGGAAATAATGCCACTCATCTGCTTATAGGTAGGAGAAGAATAAAACCACATATGTGACCCCAGGTTAATAGAATTTGAACAGAGGCTCAGGCATCTGTTATAGATGGTGAGGGGGGAGGGAGGAGTGACAAGGATTAGCCTGCTCACCTCTGTTTGTATAGAATGGCTGCATATTAGCAGTTAATTAGGCAAAGCCACCCCGTAAAAATCCTTTATCTGAACATATTCCTGAAGGGCTGAGTTATTAAAACATTGGGAAATAAGAGACTCAACCCCCACTAAAAATCATTTCATGTGTGTTTGAAGGGCTGACTCTCTAGTACTACTATTTTAACAATATCAGTTTATGAAAACTGTTATAAATCCAAATATCAAACCCAAAACTACGTATAAACAAGTATGCCCTACTAATAACAATAAAAAAGGCAGACTAAAAACAGGGCTATCAGAGTCAATATGCATCCAATGAGCAGAAGTGAGGAGACCATCCTGCAGCAGTCTTAATGTCTGTAACCTAAGCACAAAGAACCTGGATGGCAGGAGGGAGAGAACATATCTTGCAGCAATAAACCTACAAACTGAACATCAAGCCCCTAACTGTCTGCTCAAATGGCCAATCTGCAAGAGCCCTAAGGCCAATTCATTCCTCCCAAGGGCCAAGGCTACTCAATGGGAATGGTGCTGTCATACTAGTTACTCAATGGGAATGGTGCTGTCATACCGGTTGGGAAGTTGGATTTTTAGCTTATGCCATAATTGATTCCTACTCACACATCCAGTAACATGCTCAGGGATTCTACTGCAATGGGTCTTAACAACAGCATGTTTCCTGCCTTGGCAAACAATGTAACACACTCAGAAGGCCTACCCCCCCAAAGAAAGCAATTTCATGCAATTTTCATGTCCAACAAAATCTAAACCTGGAACACCCACACCCTCCCCCTTACAGAATTAAGTAAGATAATGTCATGGCAGTCTTTCTCCCTTCCCAAAACTATCTCCTCCAGTGCACAGGATGCTAAAACCACTTCATCTAGATGGCAGTCAGGGTTTTATCCCAGCTTTTCTATTAATTCTGTACCTACAGGTACAACCTAACTACAGTCTATTACAGACTATCATAATCTTGTAATCTAATTTTGCTGGAAAATGTAAACTGTTTCAGAACTACAAGCTATTTTTTGACAGTTTCTACCAACAGTTCTACATTGGTATTACAATGTGCCAGGCTGAAAAGATGCATTATACCATACCTTCACAATGTGGAGTATATGACTTTTATTTAAGATGACAAAATGTAGTCTATGTCTACAACATGACTTTGTGTTGCCAGTACATCAAAAGAAAAATCATACACATTTCTCAAGAAAAAAGTATTTTTTTCGGTTGTAATATTACATGGTCCAGAAGCCACTATCTGAAGCAACTAAACTGGTGGAGTCAAACTCAGCACAGAGTTGCATTTATATCCAGTCTTATGAGCATTCTGTGCCAGAGTATTTATTTATTTTATTTTATTTTACATTTGTTGACTTGGCTAGTCCAGCTGGATATATGTCCATTTTCAGTGGAGGCCCGGGGAGAAAAGCTCCACAAATTACAACAACATAAAAGGTCAATACAAAGACAATAACAGTATAATTTAATAACTTCCTGATAACTGTCTCATGAAAAGCTGAAGTGGAACTGGCATATGCTTTTTTACACAGAAGTAAGAAATGTAAGGGTTCATATCAGAGCTGGAACTACAGAGTGGGCTGTGTGTGTGTGTGGGGGGTTTATGGGACGGATGTCCTGACCATGAGCAGGCATACAGTACCAGTGTTGATTATAAGCCGCAAGAATATTACAGCATCATAAACAAATGGCAACATTTGTAGTCATGGCAGAAGTGCTGAAACACTCAGTGTGTTACAGTAACTGTAACAGGTTGCTTGCTATAGTTAAAGGAGTACAAAATAATTTTTCCATCAACCTTAAGATGACATTTGAGGTGGAGAGGAGCACCTGTTTTGGGAACTACACAAGGCATCAGATGACCCAGCTATATTTCTGGTTCACATGCTTTTCACGATCACAGACTATTTTTTTATTATACTCCATTTCCACTGGAAAGGGTAACATGACTTCTACTCATGATGCAGAACGCAGCACTGACCTAGACTGTATCTTTACTGAGCTGTAATATCATTAAAATTAGAAAAGTACAGTTTTGTACCTACCATAAATGTAGATGTTCGAGTGTCTTCACTGCTGCAGTCATTACACTTGGGTTATCCTGCTGTCAGGCAGACCCGCAGTCGGCCTGAGTTCCAAAGTCTTGTTCTGGCGTTGGTTGCTGTCGCCTCTTCCCTGACGTCAGTGCGCCAGGGGTATATAAGAAGCAGCCAACGCCATTTTCTTCAGTTTTTCTTGCACCAGATGTCAGGTGCCCCCAAAAATGGTAGGCAATACATATTGCTAATAAAACATACAAAAAAGGTAAAAATAAAACCTTCAGCAACCAGCAAATACACCACATAGGTAGTATAGGTTAGTCCCAGATAACAAAGAGGGGATGGCGGGTGGGTAACCTGGACTGCAGCAATGAAGACACTCGAACATCTACATTTATGGAACTGTACTATGTTCATCTTGTTTCACTGCTGCAGTCATTACACTTGGGTAGAATCCCAAAGCTGAGTTTGGGTGGCTGGCTCTATAGAGGATTTGGTGTGGCTATGAGGCCTTGCAGCACTGCAGTGGCAAAGCCAGCTCTGGATCTAGAATAAAGAGGCAAATGGTAATGCTTGGTAAAGGTGTGGACTGAACTCCAAGTTGTAGCTTCCAATATATCTTTGGTAGGTACTCCTCTAAGGAAGGCAGTGGAAGTGGCCGTTGCCCTGGTGGAATGTGGTCGAATGTTACTAGGTACAGGTTTCCCATGTTGTGTGTAGCAGAACCAGATACAGTGTCCTATCCACTTTGAAATGGTCTGCTTTGAAATAGCCTTTCCCTGTGATCCTGCAGCATATGATACAAACAATTGTTCAGATTTTCTGAAAGCTTTCTGAAAGCTTTTGTTTTGTCCAAGTAGAAGCGCAATTGCCTGTGTATGTCCAAGGAATGTAGAAGTCTCTCCCCTTTATTCTGGGGATTTGGATAAAATGTTGGCAAGTGAATAGTTTGGTTAAGAGCCACACTGGATACCACCTTAGGCATAAAGGTAGGGTTTGTTCTTAAAGAAACCCTGTCTTGGTGGAAAATGATGAAAGGCTCCACTGCCATTAGTGCCTGCAGTTCTGAGACTCTTCATGCTGAGGTTATTGCCAGAAGCAGAGCAGTTTTCCATGGTATATATTTTATTTATTTTATTTATTTATTTATTTTACATTTGTTTACCAGGCTAGTCCAACTGGATACATGTCCATTTTCAGTGGAGGCCCGGGGAGAAAAGCTCCGCTACAATACTACTTAAGTAAAAATAAACAATAATGTACCAAAAAATATAAAGAAAAATAACATACAAAATAATAATAGAAAAAAAAACATGTACTTTAAGCCTACGGCAGGATGTAATAGCATTTGAGTACAGTAAGAGGTTTAGCAAAGTAAAAATAGAAGTAAAGAACTTAATTACTCTATTACAACTTCATAAGAAGTTGAAAAATATTTATTTATGCCTTTATTACATATGGAATAACAGAAACAGTTATATAGAGGATAATTTAGAGTGTTAGATATAAGAAGAAAAAGAATGGGTGTAAAGAATCAAAAAAGAAGGAGGTAAGAATGTTTAGTCAGGGTTATTGCAAGAGCAAAGCCAGTGGTTGGATAAGAAGAGTTTTAGTTTAGTTTTAAATAGTGGGAGTGATGTTTGAGTTGTGAGGTCTTGAGGTAGTTGATTCCATATTTTACCAACCGAGTTGGAAAATGTGGAGTCACCTGCTGTGTTATTAGATAGAGAAGTATGAATCAGTATTTTGTTAGAGGAGCGTAGGTTCTTCAGATTGTTATAGGGTTTTATGAGGGTGGAGAGCATTGGAGTGTTGTCAGGGTGGTAAAGGGCTTTATGGGCAATTGTAAGTTGGTTAAATTGTATTTGATGGAGTAATTCTAGCCACCCTAGTTTTTTAGATTGAAGCAATGATGAGTCCTGTATGGAGAGGCTGTAGCAAATCTGGCAATGTTGTTATATGATGTAGCTAGTTTGTTAAGATTATGTTTAGAAAGATTTGTATAAATAGGGGAGGCATATAATAGGGTAGATATTAAGTGGGTTCTAGCTATTGTAAGCTTCTGGAGTAAGGAAAGATTTGATTCTATAGAGAGAACCTAGTTTTCTGTTAGTCAATTTTATTGTAGAGTTAATGTGAGTGTCAAATTTTAGTTGATTGTCAATTGTAATACCCAGGAGTTTGGTGGTTTGGTCTGGAGAGATAAGGGTGCCATTGTTGGATGCGAGTGTGAAATTAATGGAGTGAGACAAGTGAGTGGGAGTAAAAATCAGGAGTTTGGTTTTCTTTGGGTTAAGGAGGAGACAATGATTAGAGAACCATTGCTCTATGGTAGTGAAGGTGTTTTGTGTGAGAGAATAAAGTTCAGACTGTGTTGGGGCTGAGGAAATGATGGTTGTATCATCTGCATACTGAATGCAAGTTGATAGGGGAGTGGCTAGGTGAAGGTCATTTATAAAAATAGAGAATAGTAGAGGACCTAAGATAGAGCCCTGAGGGACTCCTATAGAGGTGGGGAGGAGATCAGAGAGATGGTTATGCCAGAGTACTGCCTGTTTTCGGTTGTCCAGATAAGATGTGAACCAATTTAAGGCTAGATTGTCAAGAGAGAGGGACTTCAGACGATGGAGAAAAAGTTGGTGGTTGACCATGTCAAAGGCTTTAGACAGGTCAACGAAGAAGGCTGAGGAAGGAGTATTATTGTTGCGGTTTTTGTTAATAGAGTCGATAAAGGATAGTAAGGCTGTAGTAGTACTATGGAATGGGCGAAAACCATGTTGGCACTTAGCTAGGAGGTTGTGGCTTAGTAGGTGATTTAGTAACTGTTTGTGGATGCATTTCTCCATTATTTTTGCAAGTGGAGATAGTAATGCTATGGGGCGGAAGTTGGAGTATTCAGTAGAATCACCTCCTTTGAACAGTGGGATGATGTATGAGACTTTCCATATAGATGGAATTGTACTTTCTTTTAAGGTCCTGTTAATCAGTATAGAGATGGGGTAAGCTATAGCTTTTGCACCAATTTGGAGGAATTCTGCTGGTAATTTGTCAGCAGAGGGGGTCGTAGGTTTTAATTTTTGAAGTAAGGATGATATATAAGTGGTGGGTATGGGTTTGAGGTGAAATGGAGGGGGAGTGGAGCTTTGAGTTAATAGTTTGGAAGTATCAGGGCTTTGTTGGTTAGCTAGCTTTAGAATGGCAGAGGTAAAGAAAATATTAAAGGCATTAGCTGTTTGTAATGGGCAGTCGGGGTTAGACTCAATTGGATTTGGTGTGGCAACTTTGCCAGGGGATAACAGCATGTTAATAGCGGTCCAAAATTTATGTGGTTGGTGCAGGGATGATTGTTGTAGCTGAGTATAAAAGTTCTTTTATCTTGTAGGATGGCTTTTTTTGTTAAATTTCTTTGTTGTCTGAAAGTGAGGCGATCAGTTGTGTTTTTTGTGGTACGCCATTTAGCCCAGGCTTTGTTCCTAATAAGGATTAGCTTCCTAGTATTATTTGAGAGCCATTGGGCTGTTTTCGATTTTATGCGTATAGAACGCATTGGAGCATGATGTTCAAGGATTGTCAGAAAAGTATGATTGAAGTAGCTAACAGCTTCTTCTATTGGGAGAGATTTAAGAGGTGACCAATTGACTTGCATAAGTTCATTTTGAAACAGAATGGGGTCAAAAAATTTTTTGCTACGGGATGATTTAACTTGGGTAGGGATAGTTAAACTTGTTTTATGCCTTATGATATATGTTAGGGAGTGGTCGCTGAGGTCATCTGGGAGAGTTCCTGCTGAATTGGCTGGTTCAAAAGGAGGCAAAGTGAGCTTTTCCAAAACGAAATTGAGGTCCCAAGTTGGTGTTGGTGCTCTCCAGTGCGGTCTTATGTTTTTAGCCCCTCTGAGGTACTGCTTTAGCAATGGGTGAGAGAAAATAGGAGGATCTGTGTTGTAATGAGCCGAGATGGCAGAAGCGTGAATCTTAATGGATGAGAAGGATAGTCCTTTGTCCAGCATCTCAGTCAAGTATTGTAGTATCGGAGGAATGTTAGGGACCAGAGGATCAAGGTTTAGGGCATGGTTCCAGGCACAGAATCTCTTCCACTTTTCTGAATAAGATTTCCTGGTGCTAGGTCTCCTGACCTCCAAAAGGACATCCATAACAGCTTTAGAGACAGAAGTTGTCTGTTTGGCTAATGAATCTGCCATGCAGCCAGGTTTAAGGTTTTGAGCTGACTGTGCAGTATCTGATTGTTTTGCTGAGTCAGAAGGTGTGGAATTTGAGGCAAAATCCAAGGTGTGCCTTGAGCTAATATCTTTAAGATTGGGTAACAATGCTGGCGTGGCCAGTCTGGAGCAATCAGAATCATCTGTGGTTTTTCTTGTCTGGCTTTTAGGAGTACCTTTGAAAGGAGAGGCAGAGGTGGGAAGGCATAAACATTTAGGCTTTTCCAGCTGAACGAAAGAGCATCCACTTTCCATGCTTGTGTGTGATAAGTCCTTGTGCAGAATTTTTGTAGCTGGTAATTCAGTGGTGAGGCAAAAAGATCTATATCCGGGCACCCCCATTTTTGCATTATCATGCTGAAGACTTGTGGATTTAATTTCCACTCGTGAGGATCCATGATGTTTCTGCTTAAGTCGTCTGCCAGAGTGTTTTTCTTTCCTGGCAGGAATTGTGCTTGCAGATGAACTTGATAGGTTAGAGCTGTGTTCCACAAGGTCATGGTTGTCTGCATAGGGGGTAAGAATGAGTGCCCCCTTGTTTGTTTATGTACCACATTACTGTGGTGTTGTCTGTCTTTAATAGTAATTGTCCTGGATGCAGAAGATCCTTGAAAGCTGTAAGGGCATTTTGTACAGCCAACATCTCTTTTTGATTGATGTGAAGATGTATTTGGTCTGTGGTCCATTTACCCTGAATACATTTTCCTGCCATATGTGCTCCCCAGGTGTAATCCGAGGCGTCTGTGGTTAAAGTCTGCCTGGCTGTGGGAAGAGTGAAAGGCTGACCCTTGTTGAGGTGACATGCCTGTGCCCACCATCGAAACTCCTGTTGTAGGCAGGGAATTAGTGGTATTACTATCTCCAAGCTGTGAGAGTGTTGAGACCAAACACTTTTTAGGTACCATTGTAATTTCCTCATATGCAGTCTTGCATATGGAATTAGTAGTTTGCAGGATGCCATGAATCCCAAGGCCTGCAGAATTTTTCTTGCAGGGAGTTGGGACTTTGTTGCCATCAACTGAAAATACTGAGTCAGTTGTTCTTGTTTGTCTGGCGTGAGATAAGCCATCTGGGCCATTGTATTTAACCTGGCACCCAGGAATATTATCTCTTGTGAGGGCACTAGTTTTGATTTCTTTTCATTTACTGTGTACCCTAGGCAACTTAATCTTTTTACGAACGCCAGATGCTGTAGAAGAATGTCCTTGCTCTCTGCTTGAATCAGGCAGTCATCCAGATATGGATATATTTGAATTCCTTTTTGGCTGCAAAATGCAATTACTGGTGCCAGGCACTTGGTAAAGACCCTGGGTGCAGTAGATAAGCCAAAGGGCAGTGCAGAGAATTAGTAGTGCATTGAACCAGCTATGAATCTGAGGTATCTTCTGCAATTCTGTCTGATAGGGACATGCAGGTATGCCTCTTTGAGGTCCAAATGCCCAACATGGGAAGGAGCTGTTGTAGTGTCAGCATTTTGAATTTCGGAACATCCAGGTAAGTATTTAGAGTGGAAAGGTCCAGAAAGGGTCTCCAGGCTTTGTCCTTTCTGGGTACCAGGAAAAGTCTTGAGTAAAATCCTTGTCCTTTTTCCTGCTGTGGCACTTTTTGAAAAGCTCTCATGTCCATGAGAGCTGTAATTTGTTTTTGTGCCTCTGCCCATTGGTTTTGTGGCAGGTCTGGCATTCCTTTTAGCCTTGGAAAAGTGTGAAAGTGGAACCTGTAACCTTGAGACACAACATTCAGCACCCATTTGTCTTGGGTGATTGCTTGCCAGTTTTGAGAAAAAAGTGCTAGTTTCCCCCCTAAGGGAGCTGCCAGAAGGGAAGAGTTTGGCATTGGAAGGTGGAAGTCACTGGGACGGTTTCCTGTAAGGTTGTGACTTGTCCTCACCTCCTTTTGGGTTTGAAGCACCCCACTGTCATGGTCTGTAAGAGCCTTGTGGCTGAGATCTGCCTCTTGGGCGTCTGTATCTGCCTCTTTGTGGCCTGTTTGACACTTGAAAGGACCAATTCTTTGTTGGCCAATTTCTGCTAAATTGTGGTGTATGTACCTGTAAGAAATCCTTCACTGTTTGCATAGATTTTGCCTTTTCCTCCATTTTCTTTAATACCTCTTCTGCCTTAATACCAAATAAATTATCTTGCTGCAAAGGAGCATCCAATAATTTTGCCTTAACTTGATCTGGTAAACTTTGTTGTTTTAACCAAGCATGCCTTCGAATCACAGATCCTGTAACTGCTGCTCTACAAGAAGCTTCTAATGAATCAAAACCACATTGCAAAGCATGCTTTCCCACTTGTTCAGCTGCATGCAATAAATCCTGCATTTCCTTATAGTCAGGTTGTTCTGCATTTGTACTCATTTTCTGTTTTAATTGAGACAGTAAGTATTGTTGATATTTAAGCATGTGAAACTGGCAATTTAGAACCCTCACTGCTAAAGTTGCAGAGGTGTAAACTTTCTTTCCCCATCTAATGCTCTAGAGTCCCTATCAAAGGGAACTGGATTCTTAGCCGTGGAAGCCTTATCCCCTTTGGGACCCTGGGAAATAGTTTCTGGGTCAGCAACAGGGTTTTTATAAAGGAATTTGTGAGAGTCAGGGACTCTGTAGTACCTATCTGGCTTGACTGGAGCTGGGAGCAAAGAATCAGGATTTAAACTAGATTCAGAGAACACATCATCCACAATGTCCAACACTGGCGGAATAGCAAGGGGCCTGTGCTGAGGCAGTAAAAGAAAGTCTCTGAGCCTTTTCTTCGATTCTGAGTAATCCTGCCCCTCCCAATAGAAATGCTCCCTCATGGTATGTAAAGTTTCCCCAAAAGAGTAATCCTCAGGAGGAGAGGCTGAAGGAATTGATTCTTCAGCATCAGAATCCTCATAGGGGGGTAAAGAATATCCCTGGTCTGAAGAGGAATCAGAATATACTGAAACCTGGTCAGAGGAATCATAGTCTGTATCCTGCCTAGGCCTTTTATCAGGAGGGGGATGGGAACCCCTGATCAGAGTTATCAAGTCTTCGGCCATTTTGAGCATCTGTTTTTTAGGCATGAAGGCCTGTCCAGGTGGATGCTGTACTTGCTTCTTTGTCTTTAATGTAGGTTTAGTCTTGGCTGTAGTTGCAATGGTAAGTTGAGTAGGCCTGAAAACACCCTCAAAAGCCGATGCCAGCTCAGCGGCTCCGGACCCATCTGAAGGGTTAATCTCCATTGATCCAACACCTTGAGTATCCAGAGGCCTAGGCACCTCAACGTGGGAGTCGGTCGTGGCCTGTGGTTCTGAGGTAGCAGGTGTCAGGGGCTGCGAAAGCGCCTCACTGAAAACCGGCGACTGGCCTAGAAGAGGCTTTGTCGTCAGTTTTGGGCCTCGGATGCCTGTCCTTATCTTTATCTTTGCGTTTTTTGTGCATTCCGGTCGTCGGTTGTTCCGATGGCATTGTATAATTAAACCTTCGGCCAAAGTAATGGCGAGCAAAATCAAACAGACGTTTAATAGTGCATTTGTTAAATCTAGCACAAAACCGACAACTAGTGACGTCGTGCTCTGGGCCTATGCATGGAATACAGTAAGAATGAAAATCCTTATGAGGTATTTGTTTCCCACAAGAAATACAATTATTAACTTCTACTGACATCGGTCTGAGGCAAGAAAAAGTTTCCCCAACGGGGTACTTAGCTTTATTGAAGACTTTGGTTCTGAAATCGAATTTGAAATCTCAGGAGTCGGTCGACCGGCACTTGCGAACTGTTTTTGCTTCGGGCACCGCGCGGCAAGAAAGACTGAAGAAAATGGCGTTGGCTGCATCTTTTATACCCCTGGCGCACTGACGTCAGGAAAGAGGCGACAGCAACCGACGCCGGACCAAGACTTTGGAACTCAGGCTGACTGCGGGCCTGCCTGATGGCAGGATAACCCAAGTGTAATGACTGCAGCAGTGAAACACGATGAACATTAACAGATTTCCCCAGAAAAGTGAGTGATATTTTAGTAATCAGAAGCTATGGCTTAAACTGCATGTCTAATGCAAGCAGCCAAAAGAATGGAGTTAAGTTTGGTACTGAGCTGTATTTATATCCTATAGGGCAGAACTGCAATCACAGGTGAGGTTTGAACATGTGTATATTTTTAATTCCCTGAAAAACATTATTATGAACTTTTCAAGGGGAGTTAATGTACGGTAGTTTATATACAAAAAACAAATGCAATATGCATAGGTCTTTTACTGTCAAATCTGGGTCTATATTAATTAAAAAACTAACTTCACCAAACCTCTGTTCATCAAAAATAAATCAGCGAATGTTCACATCAGCGAACATTTTACACAGAGAATGGAGTTAGCTGTCCAACACTCCGGCCATCACACACACCACAGTATATCAAACCAAACAAGGTGGGGAGCTGCACTCCCCCACACCCCCCTACTTACATAAGCCAACTCTGAGATTACACTACAACGGGGAAAAGGTCAAATTTCCTAATGCTGTCCAACTAACTTCGTTCCCTGTCCAACTAACTTCGTTCCCTGTGTAAAACATTCGCTGATGTGAATGTTCACTTATTTATGGTTGATGAAAAAGAAGTTATGTACTTACCATAACATTCCATGTGAGTTGTTTATCTCCCCTTCATTCTTTCTAAGTCTAGTCTGTCTTCTCATAATTCTTTACAACATCACCAAGTTATCACTCTGGCAATATCCATAAACTTAGTAGCACAACACTACATTATGCACTCTCATATACAGACACCACACATTATAATAATATCTGCCCACAATTATTCAAGAACTACATAACGGACCAATTCAGAACTAAACACATATGCTCTCATTCCTACTCCAAAAAAACACAATAATTTCTCACACTCCTCACCAAACTCCAACATCTGTATAACCATTTTAACTCCAGGCTCACTATAAGTGGGGATATCCACCCCAACCCAGGCCCAAATCCATCCTGTCCAACACAAACTGCTCCAACACAAATGTCAGAACATAACACCCCCACTTTCTTCATCCCTGGGCAAATCAACAACAGCAGCAAAACCAACCATCTTTTAATGCTAAATATTAATATTAGAAGTATCAAAAATAAAATACCTGAACTCCAGGCCACAACAGCACACTACTCCCCAGACATAGTTGCTTTAACAGAAACCTGGCTAAATAAAAACATAGCTAACTCAGAAGTTCTCCCTACCAGCTACAATATCATTAGACAAGACAGACCACTTCGTAAAGGGGGTGGAACTGCCTTACTGTACAAGTCCATCCTGACTGTCCGTAAATTACCAAACTCCTACCCCTCCCCCAATAATTGGGACATACTTATCTCACAACTTCAACTTCACCCTAAAAAGGTCATCACCACAATTGTGATCTATATTCCACCTGGTAATACACCTGCTAGCCTTGAAGACTTCTTATCCTGGTGTTCTTCCATGTACTCACAAGAAACCCTTATTCTGGGCAACTTCAACCTAGACTGGTTCACCTGTATATCAGAACCACCAAGTAATCTAGTAAATCTCCATGGCTACCAGCAGCTAGTCCAAATTCCAACTAGATGTGATAAAAAATCTAAAAGGGAATCCATCCTTGACTGGGTCCTAACTAACAACCCCACATTGTACCCTCACACAGGCAGTCTCCCAGACACCTTAAGTGACCACAACATAACATACTTTATACGTAGTAGAACAAGCATATGCAAAACCACTAACTATATATCCACTAGAAACGCAAAAAAATTCTCTCCTGAGGTCCTCAACACTTTACTCTGTAACTGTGACTGGACCCCCCCTAAAAACCCTCCCACTTGACCAGGCTGTAGCATATTTCAACAAAACATTTCTACAACACCTAGACACTGTCGCTCCATTGCGAAAAATCAAAGTTAGAACCTCTACAAACCTCTGGCTCAGTAAAGAAACCAAACAAATCCTCAAGTCCAGTGACACTGCCCGGGTTTACTATAAAAAAAACCCCCAAGGAAGCACAAAGCCTAACTAAGTACCAAGAACTGCACAACCGTGCAAAAAAATGCATTAGGCTGGACAAAAAAAATCCTATTACACATTACAAACTAAATACCAACACAACCCCCAAATATTTTGGAAAACTGTAAACCAGCTACTAAAATCCACCCAAAAGGCTACCCCCAAACCAACCACCCCTGACACTAAAGTTCCCATTTAAACACAATTCAACTCCCACTTTGTGAACTCAGTTCTATCCTTAGTATCACAGGACAGTTCCTTCCTCACTATCCCCCCAACACAAATAACACTAACACAAGCTTTTCCCCTCAAAACAGTTTCCACCACTTCAATCAAAAGCATGCTCACCAAACTAAAAAAGTACAGTTTTGTACCTACCATAAATGTAGATGTTCGAAGATCCACATTGCTGCAGTCCTTACACTTGGGTAGTCCGCTGTCCTCGGTCGGCCCGAATATCAAAGTATTAGGCTGACGTCGGTCAAGGCGCTTAAGACTGACATCAGAGCGTCAGGGTACAAATGCGCATGACCGACGTCATATCCTCAGTCTTTTCTTGCCCCAGATGTCAGAAGACCCTAAACAGAAAGGTCAAAACCAAAAGACAGCAAAAAACAACCAACCACCCTTGCATTAATCATATGAACAGTATATACAATATGTACAAAATATACAACCCAAACCACACAACCGCCTCTAACAACAGAGGGAAGGAGGGTAAATTGGACTGCAGCAATGTGGATCTTGATCATCTACATTTATGGTAGGTACAAAACTGTACTATGTTCTTCATCTCACATTGCTGCAGTCCTTACACTTGGGTAGAATCCCAAAGCAGAGGTAAGGGAGGATGGCAAAACTATAAAGTAGTAGGGGCTGCCAAAATGCCCTGTAAAATAGCAGTGGCAAACCCAGCCCTAGATTTAGAGTAAAGTGGAAGGTGGTAATGCTTAGAGAAAGTATGCACTGAACTCCAAGTAGCTGCCTCCAAAATATCTTTAGTTGCCACCCCCCTTAAAAAAGCTGTAGAAGTGGCAGTAGCTCTAGTGGAATGAGGCCTAATCCCAGCTGGGATCTCCTTACCATGATGGGAATAACAGAAAGCAATACAAAATCCAATCCACTTAGAAATAGTTTGTTTTGACACAGGCTTGCCCTGAGAACCCAAAGCAAAAGAAACAAACAACTGCTGAGACTGCCTGAACCCTTTAGTTCTGCACAAATAATATCTCAACTGCCTGTGTATATCCAAGGTGTGCAAAATCTTCTCCCTTTATTTTGGGGTTTGCATAAAAAGTAGGCAAATGAATAGCTTGGTTTAAGGCCACACTAGAAACCACCTTAGGCATAAAGGAAGGATTAGTACGTAAAGATACCCTATCCTTATGGAAAATTAAGAAAGGCTCAACTGCCATAAGGGCCTGTAATTCAGAAACCCTTCTCGCAGAGGTAATGGCCAACAAAAAAGCAGTCTTCCATGATAAATATTTCAACTCGGCAGTAGCTGCAGGCTCAAAAGGTTGTAGAGTAAGTTTCTCCAACACAAAATTGAGATCCCAAGCAGGAGTAGGAGCTCTTCGTGGGGGCCTTATTTTCTTTGCCCCTCTAAGGAATTGCTTAAACAAAGGATGAGAAAACAATGGTGGATCACAGTCATAGTGAGCAGAAATCGCTGCAGCATGAATCTTAATAGAAGAGAAGGACAATCCTTTGTCCAGTAACTCAGCAAGATATTGAAGAGCCACACTTAAATTAGGCTTAGCAACATCAAAGTCCTTTGCTGCACTCCAAAATAAAAATCTCTTCCATTTATCTGCGTATACTTTCCTTGTACTAGGCCTTCTGGCCTCCAAAATAACATTCAAAACTTGCTGGAAGCTGAGACCCTCAGGGCTTAAAACATAATATTCCAGGCTTTTAGGTGAAGAGAGTGAAGATTGACATTGAGTAAATGACTGTTCTCTTGAGACAGCAGGTGTGGAATCAAGGCAAAGGCCATGGAGGCTCCTGAACCAGACTTCTCAGTAATGGGTACCAGTGCTGTCGAGGCCAATCTGGAGCTATTAGAATCATCTTTGGCTTGTCCTGTCTGACCTTTAGTAGTACCTTTGGGAGGAGAGGCAGAGGTGGAAAGGCATACACATGAAGATTGCTCCAATTGAAAGAAAGAGCATCCACTTTCCAAGCTGTGGGATGAAACCTTTTGTGCAAAACTTTGGCAGCTGGTAATTTAGTGGAGAAGCGAACAGATCTATGTCTGGAGTTCCCCATGACGCTGTCAATTTCTGAAATACATGAGGATCCAATTTCCACTCGTGGGGATCCATAATTCGTCTGCTCAACACATCTGCTAAGGAGTTCTGTGCTCGGCAGAAACCTTGCCTGAAGATTGAGCTGTAAACTGAGAGCAGTCTCCCACAAAATCATTGCTTGTCTGCACAGAGGATAAGAATGTGTTCCCCCTTGCTTGTTGATGTACCACATGACAGTTGTGTTGTCTGTTAGAACCAACACCTGCCCTGGAAGAAGTAAATCCTTGAAAGCTATTAATGCAAATTGGACTGCTAACATCTCCTTCAAGTTGATATGTAGATGTTGTAGTCTGGTAGGCCACGTGTCTTGTATCCACTTTCCATTTAGATGAGCTCCCCAAGCTTTGTCTGAGGCATCTGTCGTTAGAATCTGACTCGCCTCTGGCCGGGTCACAGAGAGTCCCTTGTTTAGGTGACATTCCTGAGCCCACCACAAAAATTCCTTTTGAATGCAAGGTATTATCTGAATGACAGTGTCCATATCCTGGCAGTGCTGTGTCCATACATTTTTGAGATACCATTGTACCTTCCTCATATGCAGTTTGGCATTGGGAAGCACCAGAATACAAGATGCCATGAACCCCAAGGCTTGAAGGACTGTCCTTGCAGTCAGCCTGGACTGATGAGACAATTGATGGAAGTAAAGAGCAAGATTCTTTTGTTTGTCCGGGGTCAAAAGGCCATCTGGGATGCTGTATTCAGTCTCACACCCAGAAAGCACATGTCTTGAGAGGGTACTAGACTGGACTTTATTTCGTTCACAGAATACCCCAGGTATCTTAGCACTGCTATCACGTGTTGCAAATGATGAAGAAGCTCGTCCTTCCTTTGGCCAGAATCAGGCAATCGTCCAAATAAGGATAGATTTGTATTCCTTTTAGCCTGAAGAAAGCAATCACTGGAGCCAGAACCTTTGTGAACACTCTTAGATGAGCCAAAGGGCAATGCAGAGAACTGATAATGAGAAGTCCCAGCTCACGCAGATACTTCCTGCAACTTAGCCTGATAGGAACATGAAGGTAAGCTTCCTTGAGATCCAGAGTCACCATCCAGTGATCTTTGCCCAGCAGAGGTAAAAGCTGTTGTAACGTCAACATTTTGAACTTGGGAATGTCCAGATAAGTGTTGAGGATAGATAAATCCAAAATTGGTCTCCACGTGTTCCCCTTCTTTGGTACTAGGAACAGGCGAGAATAAAATCCTAGGCCTACTTCTGGCAGAGGGACCGGCTGTATGGCTATTTGCAGCAGCAGAGAAATTTGTTTGCGAGCCTCTATTCTTTGCTGAGGAGGAACGTCTGGCATGCCTTTGAAAGGAGGCAAGGTATGGAAATAAAACCTGTAACCTTGGTGTATAATATCCAATACCCATTTGTCCTGGGTAATCAAACTCCAATTTTCTTTGAAGAGTGCCAACCTTCCTCCCAAAGGTGCTGCCAGACAAGAAGGCTCTGGCAGCTGAAAAGGTAGGTCATTGGGCCTGTTTACGAAAGGACTGGCCCTGCCCTCACCGAAGACTGCGAGGGGAACTCCCTGTTCTAGGTCTGAAAGAGCTCTGAGCTCCCCCTACCACGTCTAGATCTTCCCTAGACTGTGAATCATAAGAAGACGTCCACCCCTTAGCAGGCCAATTCCTACTAAACTTGGAGGCTGAACTTGCAAAAATCTTTAACAGTCTGCATAGACTTAGCCTTGTCTTCCATTTTCTTTAAAACTGCCTCCACAGGTGAACCAAACAATACATCAGACTGTAAAGGAGCATCTAAAATCCTCGTCTTAACATGGTCAGATAAGTTCTGATCCCTCAGCCAGGCGTGCCTCGAAGAACTGACCCAGTGGCAGCCACCCTAGACGAGGCCTGTACAGCATCAAATCCACATTGTAAAGAATGCTTACCCACTTGTTCAGAAACATGTACCAAATCTTGTAATTCTTTACACTCAATACCTTCCGCCAGAGCATCTACCTTAGACTTCAATTGAGAAAGAAGATAGTTTTGATATTTCAACATGTGAAACTGGCAATTCAAAGCCCTCATAGCTAAGGTGGAAGAAGTATAGACTTTCTTTCCCCATCTAGCCAAAGCTCTGGCCTCTTTATCTGGAGGAACCGGATTTTTACCACAGAAGCTTTGACACCCTTAGGTCCCTGACTAACTGTTTCTGGGTCTGCCCTAGGACTCTTATACAGATATTTATGAGCTTCAGGCACCCTATAATACCTGTCCGGTTTAACAGGAGCAGGAGGCAAAGAATCAGGATTAAGTGAAGCCTCTGCAAACACATCTTCCACAACATCCAGAACAGGAGGAATAGCCAAAGGCCTATGCTGGGGTAAAAGCAAAAATTCCCTAAGCCTTTTCCTGGAATCAGAGAAGTCCTGACCTTCCCATTTAAAATGTTCCCTCATAGAATGAAGAGTCTCTGAAAAGAAAAATCCTCTGGAGGAGAAGCAGAAGGAGTAGAATCATCCACATCCGAATCAGAATAAGGAGAATACTCCTGCAAGTCTTCAGCCGAAGACACTGAAACATCAGAAACCTGCTCAAAACTCCCCAACTCTGGTTCCACCCTAGGCCTCTTATCAGGAGGGGGCAAAGAACCTCTAATCAAAGTAATTAAATCCTCTGCCATTTTGAGCATGTGCTTCTTGGGCACAGATCCTGAAGAACTAGGAGTGAAACCAACAGCAGCTAAACCTGGCCTGACTCTGGGAGAAGCCTTGGAAACAGAAGGAGAGGGCCTAACCACCCTAGGAAGGGAGGGAGTACAGTAACCTGAGAAGCCCCTTCAGCCTGGCCTGCCTCCTGAGAGGCCACATCCTGCAAAATCAAAGTCTCCCCTGGGACTCCAGAGAAGCCTCGGAACCACCGGTTCCACTGAAGCCTCAAAGAACCGGCGTCCGGGCGACTCTTCTTGTCTGGGGTTAGAGGCTTTGTCTTTGAGCTTCTTGAAGAAGCGGCCGGAGCATCCGGCGGCATATTGTAATGCACCGCTTCAAGACCAACCTGGCACAATCTAACCTTCGCAATAGTGCGCTTATTAAACCTAGCACAAAAGCGACACCCAACAACGCCGTGCTCAGGCCCCAAACAAGGAATACACAAACTATGATAATCTCTATGCGGTATCTGCTTCCCACAAAAATACAGTTATTCACTTTTTCTGACATCTGGTAAACCACTGAGGCAAGAAAAACTAAAATATTCCCCAACGGGTACTTAGCCAACTTTGACTCGGTCTGAAACTCCGAATTGAAAAATTTCAGAGCAACGGCACTTGCAACGCTGCTTCTGCATCGGACCATGCGGCAAAAAAGACTGAGGATATGACGTCGGTCATGCGCATTTGTACCCTGACGTTCTGATGTCAGTCTTAAGCGCCTTGACCGACGTCAGCCTAATACTTTGATATTCGGGCCGACCGAGGACAGCGGACTACCCAAGTGTAAGGACTGCAGCAATGTGAGATGAAGAACATCCTCATCAACAGCAGCCAACCAACTCCCCAGCTATTTCTTGAAACTGACAGCAGATGCTATTGCTATCCCAGTCTCCACTCTCATAAACAGATCAGTTGCTGAAAACTATGTGCCCAAACTCTGGACAATATCCTATGTTACACCCATACATAAAGGTGGGACATCCACTGAACTTAAGAACTACAGACTCATTGCTTTACTCTCCCCCCTGGCCAAAATCCTAGAAAAATGCATCCATACCCAGACGCTAAACTATCTCCTAGACAGCAACATCCTGCCTGTCACCTACTCAGCATGGATTCAGACCTGCCCATAGTACCACTACAGCCCTCCTCTGCTTCACAGACACAGTAAACCGTCACAAAAATGAAGGCCTACAGGTGTCAACTCTTTTTTTTGGATATGTCCAAAGCATTTGACACAGTCTCATACCAAATCCTGCTAAACAAACTAAACTAATATCACCTACCAAATTCCACTCTTACCTGGTTCCAAAGCTACTTAACTGACAGGTACCAAGCTGTGAAATGGGAAAATTCTCTCTCTCCTCTTCTGCCCATTACTATAGGAGTCCCACAGGGTTCTATCTTAGGACCACTACTATTCACAATCTTCACAAATGACCTCCATACCTCCACACAGCATGCATCTATCATTCAGTATGCAGATGACACTACCTTAATCTGTGCTGCACAAAACATTCCCACCGTCCTGTAAACAACTCGACTAGCATTCTCTGACGTTGAAAACTACCTTACCAAAGCCCAACTTATCCTCAATCCAACGAAAACTCAGCTTATGATTATAACTAGTTCTAACAAAAACACTAACAGTCAATTCACTATCTACTCCACAAATGCTCCTCCAGTCGCTCCAGTGGCACAGGCTAAGCTATTGGGAATAACCACAGACTCCAACCTAAAATTTGATAGTCATCTCAACTTAACTATTAAAAAAGTAAATGCCAAACTAGGATCACTCTACCGTATCAAACCAATTCTTACCAACAACACAAGATCAGCCATTGCTCGCTCCCAACTTCTATCATCCCTACTCTATGCATCTCCTGTTCTGACTAATCTCAACAAAACTGAACTAAGGAAAATGGAAGCCTGCTATAACAGAATTGCCCGCTTTGCTGCAAATTGCTCATATAGAACTCAACACTGTACTGCTTTGAGACAGCTCCACTGGCTTGAACTGCCCAACCTCCTAACCTACAATCAGCTCTGCCTCTGTCATTCTATCTATTACCTCCCAATAAGTGTCCTGCCCTCAAAAACCTAGTACGACATCACTTAGCCAAAAGGCCTCTTAGATCATCAACAGCTACAATAGCTTTGGAGATGCACTATATAGTAGTTCAGTGGCTAAAAAATGGAACTCTGTCCCTACTAGCATTCATAATGCATCATCCAAAGCCTCCTTTAAAGACCTCATCAGGCAACATCTCAAGCAAAGATGGCAGTGCCATGATTGATCCCCAGGCTAGCGAAAGCAGATAACGTATACATACTAAATCTAGAGTACTTGATAATAGTTTTCAATCTTACTCACAAACACTGGCTAATCTACTATGTATGTACTGTACCTGTGTACTATGTATGTATTCTACCTATGTTCCAAATTTCAGCTGTACACCACAAACCTATTAATTACCTTTATTTTTAAATTAATATTTTTTTGTTTGTTCTCTCCACTGTAACTGTTGATGTGCCACATACCACTGTAAAAACATGTCTCTTACAATTTGTGTGTATACTGATCATGTCTAAATAACTAAATGTGTGTGGAGCTTTTCTCCCCGGGCCTCTGCTGAGTTAACAAATGTAAAATAAATAAATAAATTACTGATGGGTTTGGAGCCGATCCCTCGGCTCCAAGTAGGCCTACTACAAAGTTCGAGGATTTCAAGTAGCTCAAGACCAAGTCCCTATCCCATGAAGCGCCTAGAGTTACCTCAGATCTTGTCTGCTGCATATAATAGTACAATATGCCATTATATAACTCATTAAGAGAAAGTACAGAAGGGTTGAGTGACCAGGAAGGATCTAGCATCTCGGTCTTCTGAAAACCCAGGAGGGGGCAGGAGGGAGGGACGTAAGAATGAAGGCGAGATGAACAACTCACATGGAACATTATGGTAAGTGCATAACGTCTTTATGTGAAGTTGTTATATCGCACTGTTCATTCTTACTGATGACTAGCGTCCCAAGCACCATCTACCTCAGGTGGCTCACGGGAGTATATTTCTCAGGACCATGGATCCAAAGGAGGCTCTGTCAACTTTGTAATGAGTGATGAAGGTATGAGGTTTCGACCAAGTGGTTGCTGCACAAACATCATCAATAGTAAGTCTGGCAGAAAAAGCAGAAGACGTAGAAACTGCACTGATTGAGTGAGCTTTAATTTTATGCTGTAAGGGCATCTTGGCAGCTGAATAAGCAAAGGTGATACAATCAGATAACCATTTAGACAGAGTTGTTTTAGCCACTGGCATACCTTTCCTGGAGTCTGAATAGAAAACAAAAAGCTGATCTGATTTCCTGAAATCTTTTGTTCTATCCAAATAAAATCTGAGCTGTCTGTGAACATCAAGTTTGTACAGCATGTATTCTAGACTGTTGGCGTAATTGAGGAAGAAAACTGGCAAATCAATAATTTGGTTAAGATTAGTTTCAGTGCAAACCTTGGGCAAAAAAGAGGGATTTGTTTGAAGTGAGACTCTGTCAGAATGGAAAATCAAATAAGGGGGCTTAATGGACGAGGCTTGAAGCTCTGAGCGGGCAGAAGTAATAAGAAGTTATGTCTTACCATAACGTTCCATGTTAGTTGTCTTCTTCTCGCCTTCTTTCTTGCTGGATGGGTTCGGAGCCGATCCTCGGCTTCGACTCGGCCTATACTATAGCTCGAGAGCTATTTTTACTGGCTCGAGGCAGCCCTATATCCCACAATACCATGCGCTAACTCCCCATATCTCATTTGGAAGCTAAGACATAGTATAAATAATAATATTATAATAATAATATTATAATCCTCTTTTACGAGAATAGATTACCTGCTAGTAACACTAAGGATACAAGGAACAAAACGCAACATACTGTATCTCCAGAAATGGAAGGACTCAGAACCTGGAGTCTATCCAGGCTAGGGGGCAGGAGGGAGGGACGCAAGAAAGATGGTGAGAAGAAGACAACTAACATGGAACGTTATGGTAAGACATAACTTCGTAATGTTAAGTTGTCATTCTCGCCCTTCATTCTTGCTGGATGGGACAGCGTCCCTAGCATCTTAGTCCTGGGTGGCTCAATGAAACAGACTCCTGAGTACAGTGGAACCAAAATCAGCTCTATTTCTGGAGGCTAAATCAAGCTTGTAATGGGCAATAAAGGTATGTTTGGAAGTCCATGTAGCTGCTGCACAAATGGCATCTAGTGGTAACCTTGCTTGAAACGCCGTTGAAGCTGATAGTGCCCTGATTGAATGAGCCTTAGGCCTAGAGGGAAGTTGCCTGTGTCTCAACTCATAGACCAAGGTAATAATAGATGTCAGCCATCTGGAAAGAGTAACCTTCGATACCGGAAGCCCTTTCTTGCCTGCAGCATAAGAGAGAAAGAGCTGGTCTGACATTCTGAATTGTTTTGTCCTGTCTAGGTAATACCGTAATTGGCGATGAACATCTAATGAATGTAATTTTTGTTCAGCCCTGTTGGTATAGTCTGGGAAAAAGACAGGTAAATCAATAAAGTGGTTTAGATTTGCTTCCGATAACACTTTTGGTAGGAAGGAAGGGTTTTTGTTCTGAGAGTTACCCTGTCTTTATGAAAAACCAAATGAGGACGACGGACAGACAAGGCTTGAAGTTCCGATACCCTTCTGGCAGATGTTATAACTACTAAAAACAGCGTTTTCCAAGAAAGAAGTTTGAGGGAGCAAGAAGCTGCAGGTTCAAAAGGGGGCAAATTAGTGAAGTTAGAACTAAATTCAAATCCCATTGTGGGGGTGGATCTTTGACTGGAGGTCTGAGCAAAAAGATGCCCTTGAGAAAGGCTTTACAGAGTTTGTGGGACATAACATTTGCTTCTGAGAGTCCAACATGAAAATTAGCAATGGCCGCTAATTGTACCCCGATAGTGGCCGATGATGACCCTGAATAAAAAAGCTCCGCCAGAAAGTCCAGAACCTCATGAATGGGTGCATGGAAAGGATCTAAGGACCTAGTTTGTGCCCAGTGTGAAAAACGCTTCCATTTACTTGCATAAGTCTTCCTAGTATTGGACTTATGGGAGGCCAGAATGATATCACGAACAGGAGGAGAAATAAGGGGAAGCCTGGCTATGGCTGGAAGTGGAGCAACCAAGCTGTGAGGTTGATGGAATGTAGAGACTGACTGCAGCTTGCCCGTGAGGTGGGTCAACAGATCCGGAAGGGGTTCCAGATGCCAAGGCTGTTCCAGTAGGTATTTGTGCAGGAACGGGAACCAAACTTGTCGAGGCCAAAACGGGGCAATGAGGATCATTTTGGATCTCAATGCGGTTGCTTTCTGAATTAATTGCGGGATCAACAGAAAAGGAGGAAAGGCATAAAGAAGACCCCGGGGCCAAACGTGAACAAGAGCGTCTCTGAGGGGTTGGCCTGGCAGAGGAAAAAGTGTGAAGAAGTCGAGGCACTTGCTGTTTTGGGGAGTTGTGAAAAGGTCACAGCAAGGCTGGCCCCACTTCCGAAAAATTCTGTCTGCTACCGCTTGATTTAGAGACCACTCATGAGGCATGATAATTCTGCTCAGTCTGTCTGCTATGACGTTGGACTTCCCGGGGATGTGTGTTGCTATCAGAAACCGTTGAGATGAAATCGCCCATTGCCAAAGTCTGAGTGCTTCTCGACAGAGGGGATAGGACCTTGTTCCGCCCTGCTTGTTTATGTACCACACCACAGACATATTGTCCATTTGAATTGCTATAGTCCCCGTGGGAAGAGAGCTCTGAAGGGCTTGCAATGTCAAAAGCACCACCCTCATCTCCAGGACATTTATGTGCAGGTGGCATTCTGACTGTTGCCAAGTGCCCTGGACCGTCCTGCCCTGATAATGCCCCCCCCACCCGATCAGGGAGGCATCCGTTGTGACAGTGGCAACTGGAGGGGGGAGAACAAAGGGTCTGCCCTGAAAAAGTTGAGGGGAAACCATCCACCAGGAGAGATGTTTCTTGCAAGATGGGGTTATCAAAATGTTGTGGGTCATTGGTAGCTGTTGAAAGGACCACTGAGAAAACAGCATCCACTGAAGGAGCCTCATGTGGAAGCGGGCTAATGGAAGTAGAAGAATCGCCGCCGCCATGAGGCCCAACACTTTCAATACTAGCTTGACCTGAACTTTGTTGGGCTGAAACAGGGGCTGAACATTCCGCCTTATGTCTGTCACTTTCTGAGGTGGTAATGTTGCAGACATTTCTGTGGTGTTTAATACGGCGCCTATAAAGTTTATACATTGACAAGGCGACAAGGAGGACTTTGCAAAATTTATAGAAATACCCAGACTGTTGCAAAGTTGAACAGTGTAATCCCTGGCCATTATGAGATCCTGTTTGGTGGTAGCGGAAATGAGCCAGTCGTCTAAGTATGGAAACACCTGGAATCCTTTCTGTCTCAGGTGAGCCGTGACCAATGCCAAACATTTGGTGAACACCCGGGGGGCTGTGGTGAGTCCAAAGGGCAGGGCCCTGAATTGAAATTGACCGACTCCCAGACGGAAGTGGAGAAACCTCCTGGAGCGCCTGTGTATCTTTATATGGTAGTACGCGTCCTGGAGGTCTAACGAGCACATCCAGTTGTCTCTGCCCAAAAAGGGTAGAATGGACTGCAGTGTTACCATCCGAAATTTTGTCTTTAGTACAGAGCTGTTTAACCTGCTGAGGTCTAAAATGGATCTCCATTCTCTTGTCTTTTTTGGTACCAAAAAGAATCTGGAGTAAATTCCGGATCCTAGCTAATCTGCTGGGACTGCCTGGATGACTCTTTTTTCTAACAGCTTTTTTATTTCTAGCTGAGCCTGACCCCTTTGTGCGGGTGGTACGTCTGGTAGGGGTTTTGGCGGTTGTACCGGAGGGAAAGTGAAAGGGATTTTGTAACCCTCGGATATGGTCTTCTGTACCCATGTGTCTTGGGAGAGGGCTTGCCAGGCTTCCGGGTACAGAGATAATCTTCCCCCGACTGCCTCTGAAGGCGGACAGTCAGGCAGCTTCTCAGGGATGCTGAAAGGGTTGGTCAGGAAAAGATTCCCTAGAGCCCTGGTTCTGAGGACCCCCTCTGCCCCTGTGGCAGCGTCTGTTATTATTTCCCCCTCTGCCTCTAGGGGGAAATTCACCATGTGTGGCAGGCGCGACTCCCTGAGGTTTGCGGAACCACATCTTTCCTCCCTTCTGTCCCTTAGGATAAGGTCTAGAAGGCATGGAAAAACGGACTCCCATGGCAGAGAGAGTCTTACCATCTTGCTCACATCTGGTGAGGGTATTCTTCACCTGAGGTCCGAACAATTCCGAACCGTCAAAAGGGGTGTTGGTGAAGGACACCTTGAAGGGATCGGCAAAGTTACAGAGTCGCATCCAAGCGTGACATCTCAATGCAACGCCTGTGCCAGCAGCCCTACTCGCTCCATCGGCTGCATAAGAGATAAGCCGCATGGAGGAGTTAACAATGGAGTTCAGGGTAGCCAGCTGAGAGTTTATTTTGTCCTTAAACCCCGCAGCAGAAGGATCCTGTACCGTTTCACCCAGCTCTTTGAGCAAGTCTCTCTGAAGGCGGGTGAAATGACATAAATAGTTCAGCGATCGCATAGAAAAGGTCGCTGAAGCAAAGGTCCGCTTGCCGTACCTGTCCATGGTCCTGGACTCTTTGTTAGGAGGATGAACAGATACAGAAGGATCAGCCAATTCCTTCTTAGTGGCTGCTGCTACCACCATAGCATCAACTGAAACACCTTTGGTGAGAAAGGATTTGTCATCTGGTGCAGAAATAAATTTAGAAGGCCTCCTAGGGGTAGGTTCCATTGAATCAGGAGCTGCCCACGCCTTTCTAGCCACTACCTCCATTAGTGGGTCGAAAGGGGGAGACACCCAGGAGGTGGAAGGGCGAGATCCAAAGGCGACAAGGTAAACAGACTTGTCCTCGGAAGGTTTGAGAGTGGACCAATTCACCCTCTGTCGTAGGATTTCCAGGATGTCTGAAAAGGAGACATCCTCAGAGGGGGATCTAGGGGAACCTTCCAACTCATCCAAGTCGGTGTCCGACGTGACAGACTCGGGGGGTCTATGTGCTTCCTCTTGCACTTTCTTTTCCTAGGGGGTTCCCCTGAAACTTCAGGGGAGCCCTCGGAAGAGGAGGAGGCACCCAAGGTGGGTACCCTACACTTTGGATCTCTGCTGTCAGGTGTAAGAGGATGGCCAGAGACAGTAACAGGCACTACAGAGGGAGGAGCCACAGAACTTAACCTTGGAGTGGACACTGGGTCCAGCACACTCCTCATCACCTCGAAGGCTCCCCTATCAGATACCAAAGGTAGCACTGGCTCCGAAGAGACCGGAACCGCCCCCGGAACCAACAGAGAAGGCTCCGAGAATTATGTCGGGGCCAAACTAACCAGAGCCAAAGCACCGAGAGGGAGAGTGGGGTCGGACAAGGGTCCGATGCCACTCACCCCCTCGGAGCCGACAATGGAGTCTCGGCGCCCGGACCTCTCCACAGATGGAACTAATGAAGAAGTCGGAGCCGACGACACCGGAACCGAAGGAGGAAGTATCGGCTCCGATGTGGGCAAGGTCACGGTTCTGACAAACTCCGGCTCCGAGCTCGAGAGATGAGTCGGAGGAGGAATGGATATCTGTATCGAAGGATCCACAGTCTGGTGAGATGGGCTCTGGAGCATTTGGGCCAGCGCCTGAGATTTTATGAGTCTACTGACCACCCTCTCGATGTCGTGGTCGGAGAGCCTGGATGACCTCAATGAATGAGTCCTATGACTCCGCTCTGATAGGAGAGGGGACCTCGGAGCCGATCTGACGGACTCTAGCGAAGGGGACCAAGAGCGCTTGCGCGCTGGGGTCGGCTCCGATGATGGTTTTGGAGTGGAAACCACTTTGCTCGCCTCGGAGCCAGCCGGAACCGAGGTTGGAGCCGTCTCGGTAACGCCAGCCCTCGGCTCAGAAGCTGGAGCCGAGGGTTTGGCAGTTTTTGACGACTTCCCCTAGCCAGACTTGGACGGGGAGTCATCAGGCTTTAACAAGCCCCTTAGGATGAGCTTGTTACGCCTTTTCTGCAGGACTCTTGAACTAAATCCGTGACAAATGGAACAAGAGTCCTGCAGGTGTAAAGGCCCCAAGCAATAGACACAAGAAGTGTGACCGTCTGTCAGAGACATTTTCTGAGTCACACTTCTTGAATCCCAAAACCTTAGGGTCCTTTGACATCCTGACAAAAAATAAAAAGGAACGCAGTCAGTCCACACACACACACTTATTTAAGTTAAGGAGAACTGACTAAAAACCCACACACATACTGAAAGGGGTGGGGAAAAACTAAGGAAAAGCCCATAGGCCCAAGATAAAAAACTAACTAAAGAAAGGGAAAAAGGGCTACCGAAAAGGGTAAGGCAGTTAGAAGGGACCTAAAGAAGGGTAACTAACTGGAAAAAAACTACAGAGACTGAATATATATCTGAAAAAGCACTTACTGACCAGAGCCGGTAAAAACAGACTACCTCGCAGCGAAGTGGCAAACGAGATCTGGGGAGTTAGCGCATGGTATTGTGGGATATAAGGCTGCCTCGAGCCGGTAAAAATAGCTCTCGAGCTATAGTATAGGCCGAGTCGGAGCCGAGGATCGGCTCCGAACCCATCCAGCAAGAATGAAGGCGAGAATGACAACTTAACATTAGCCACTAAAAAGATAGTTTTCCATGACATAAATTTGAGGTCACATGAGGAAGCTGGTTCAAATGGAGGAAGAATTATGTGGAAAAGCATAACATTTAGATTCCACGGGGAATAGGGAGATTTCACAGGTTTTCTGAGATGAAAGGTCCCTTTGAAAAAGGCTTTGGATAGTTTGTGTGACATAATGTTCAACCCTTCTAAAAGTTAGAAATGGCAGCAAGTTGAACATGGACTTTTGCTGCTGCAGCTCCTTTACTGAAGATCATGGTCAATAACTCTAGCATAGAGGTCATAGGGGCTTGGTAAGGATCAATATTGTTTTTAGAGGCCCATATATCTAATCCAGACCAACACCCACACCCTTACCTACCCCCCTACCCCCCACCTAGGCTCTTAACCCAACTATACTACCACCACTACTAACCACAGTCAGAATTAGCTAGTTGTCTTTACATAAACAAGAAACTATCTTAACTTGCAACATTTACTGTATATACTGTTGATAATCAATATCTTGTTTTTGTACTAAAGCCAACAACCTGTAATGTTGTTTACTATTGCTGCAACTTTTTATCTCTATCATGTACACGATGTGGAGCTTTTCTCCCTGGGGCATCCACTGAAAAAGTACCTGCGTCCAGTCGAAATTTCCCGGTAAACAAATGTAAATAAAAATAATAAATAAATATAGAAATTTTTTTTCCATTTGCTGAGGTATAGCTTCCTCATAGAGGATTTATGAGAAGATAAGAGAATTTGCTTTGTGTCATTAGAAAGGCTATGGAATCTGACTATGATGGGAATTGGAGCAGCCAAGCTGTCAGCTTCAGGGACTGCAGAGAGGGATGAAGTTCCCCCCGATGAGTGCATCAGAAGGTCCGGAACCGGGTTCAGAATCCAGGGGTCCTCCAAAAGATGAAGTCGAAGGAAGGGGAACCAAATCTGATGAGGCCAATGAGGAGCTACTAAAATGATGGTCCTTGCCAGGGCTTTTGCTTTCTGTAATAACTTGGGTATCACCAGGATTGGTGGGAATGCATAGAGGAGATCCGGAGGCCAATCGTGAACGAGTGCGTCCCTTGGGGCTTCTCCCGGAGGAGGAATAGAGGCAAAGTAGCTTCTGCATTTCGTGTTCATGTGACTGGCAAAAAGGTCGCAGCAAGGCTGGCCCCACCTGTGGAATATCCTGTCCACTATTTCGGTCTTGAGGGACCACTCGTGGGGCAACAAAATTGCTCTGCTCAGCTTGTCTGCTATCACGTTGGATTTCCCCGGGATGTGCATTGCTAACAGAAAGTGCTGGGTACAGATACAGCCCACTGCCATACTCTTAGGGCTTCGCGACAAAGGCAGTATGACGTGGTTCCTCCTCATCTGTTCAAATACCAGACCACTGACATGTTGTCCGTATGAATCGCAATCGTACCCAGAGGAAGAGAGTCCTGGAAGTACTGCAACGCCAAAAGTACTGCTCTCATTTCTAAGACATTAATATGCAGATGTGTCTCTTGATCGGTTCATATGCCTTGGGCTGTTCTTCCCTGAAAATGCCCCCCCACCCTATCAGGGAAGCTTCTGTGGTCACTGTGGCTGCTGGTGGGGGTAAAACAAATGGACGTCCTATCGTAACAAAAAGTGAGGTCAACCACCACTGAAGATCCTTTTTGCAGAAGTTTGCGATCATTATCAGGTGAGACATGGGGAGCTCTTGGTAAGACCATTGAGTGAACAACAGCGACTGCAGTATCCGCATGTGCATACGACCTAGTGGTAGGTCAGAATTGCTGCTGCCATCATACCTAACAATTTTAGAACTTCTGATGCTGAAGCCTTGTTTTTGGATATTAGAATGCGGACCTGCTGACGTAGTAGTAAGACTCTTTCTACTGGAAGTCTTAGAGTGGTGGTGTCCAGTTCTGCTCCGATAAAGACAATATGCTGTGATGGTGACAAGGCAGATTTTTCTGAGTTTATTGTAATGCCCAGCTGGCTGCAGAGTGACAGAATGGATTCCCTGGCCTGAATGAGTTGATGCCTGGTGGTGGCAGTGAGTAGCCAATCATCTAGGTACGGAAACACTTGAAATCCTAAATGTCTCGCGTAAGCCTTGACCACTGCCATGCATTTGAACACTCTGGGGGCTGTAGTGAGACCAAAGGGCAGGGCTCAAAAAGTACAGTTGTGTACTTACCGTAAATGTAGATGTTCGAGTGCATTCACTGTTGCAGTCATTACTCTTGGGTTATCCTGCTGGCAGGCTACCCGCAGTCGGCCTGAGTTCCAAAGTCTAGTTCCGGCGTCTGTTGCTGTCGCCTCTTCCCTGACGTCAGTGCGCCAGGGGTATAAAAGATGCAGCCGACGCCATTTTCTTCAGTTTTTCTTGCCCCAGATGTCAGGTGCCCCAAATAGGTAGGCTGAAAAATATATATCAAAAAGAAATGCATACACAAAAATAACATTTCCTTTAAATACAAGCAAATTCACCAAAAAGGTTGTATAGGATAGAGAAGTGCAGATAAGGCCCAGCAAAGAGAAGTGGGATGGTGGGTGGGTAACCTGGACTGCAACAGAGAATACACTCGAACATCTACATTTACGGTAGGTACACAACTGTATTATGTTCATCGTGTTTCACTGTTACAGTCATTACTCTTGGGTTGAATCCCAAAGCTGAGGAAGGGTGGCTGGGCTAAATAGGATTAGGAGAGGCTATGAGACCCTGCAGAACTGCAGTGGCGAAGCCTGCTCTGAACTTAGAGTAGAGAGGCAAGTGGTAGTGCTTTGTAAAGGTCTGCATTAAACTCCAAGTTGCAGCCTCTAAGATTTCTTTGGTTGGTACTCCCCTGAGAAAGGCTGCTGAAGTGGCTGCTGCTCTGGTGGAATGAGGCCTAATGCCATTAGGCACTGATTTGCCATGTTGATAACAGCAGAAACGGATGCAGTGGCCTATCCATTTAGAAATAGTCTGCCTTTCCTTGTGATCCTGCAGCATATGACACTAGAAGTTGCTCAGTCTTTCTGAAAGCTTTAGTTCTGTCCAAGTAGAAGCGTAACTGCCTGTGTATATCCAAAGAATGCAGAATTTTCTCCCCCTTGTTCTGTGGATTTGGATAAAAGGTAGGCAAGTGAATGGTTTGATTGAGGGCCACACTGGACACCACCTTAGGCATAAATATAGGGTTTGTCCTCAGAGAAACCCTGACTGGATGAAAAATGATGAAAAGTTCCACAGCCATGAGTGCTTGTAACTCCGAGACTCGTCTTGCAGAAGTAATGGCTAGGAGCAGAGCTGTTTTCCAGGATAAGAATTTAATATCTGCTGTTGATGCTGGCTCGAAAGGAGGCAGTGTGAGTTTTTCCAAAACAAAGTTGAGGTCCCAGGCCGGAACTGGTGCTCTCCTTGGAGGCCTAATGTTTTTGGCCCCTCTGAGGTACTGTCTTATTAAAGGGTGAGAAAAGATAGGTGGTTCCATATTGTAATGTGCAGAAATGGCAGAGGCATGAATCTTAATTGATGAGAAAGAAAGTACTTTGTTCAGCATCTCAGTCAGGTATTGTAAAATCTGAGGAATGTTTGGTACAGGCGTGTCAATGCCTTGTTCCTGGTTCAAAGCACAGAATCCCTTCCATTTTTCTGCATAAGATTTTCTGATACTGGGCCTCCTGGCCTCCAAGATAACATCCATAACTGCTTTTGAAAGGGGAGTGTTCATTATGGCTACATTATTCGCCATGCTGCAAGATTTAAGGTCCTGAGTTGGCTGTGCAGGATCTGATTGTTTTTTTGGGACAGCAAGTGAGAAGTTTGAGGCAATATCCATGCTGGACCTTGAGACAAGCTCTTCAGGATTGGGTACCAGTGCTAGCGTGGCCAGTCTGGTGCAATCAGAATCATTTTTGTAGGTCTGAAGACACCCTCAGTAGCCGATGCCTGCTCAGCGGCTCCGGACCCATCTGAGGGATTGATTTCTGTGTGTCCAATACCTTGAGTTTCCAGAGGCCCAGTCGGCTCCATGTGGGAGTCGGAAGCGGCCTGTGGCTCTGAGGTAGCGGACGCCAGGGGCTGCGAAAGCGCCTCACTGAGAACTGGTGAACCGGTGACTGGCCTAGAAGAGGCTTTGTCGTCGGTTTTGGACCTCGGATGCCTATCCTTGTCTTTTTTGTAAACCCCGGTTGTCGGCTGTTCCACCGGCATTATATAATTAAATCTTCAGCCAAAGTAATGAAATGCAAAATCGAACCGACGCTTGATAGTGCGTTGGTTGAATCCAGCGCAAAACCGACAGCTAGCAACGTTCTGATCAGGGCCTAGGCAAGGAATACAGTAAGAGTGAAAATCCTTAAGAGGCATTTGCTTCCCACAAGAAATACAATTGTTAACATCGGTCTGGAGCAAGAAAAAAGTTTCCCCAACGGGGTACTTAGCTTTAATGAAGACTTCGGTTCTAAAATTCAGCTTTGAAAATCTCAGGAGTCGGCCGACCGGCACTTGCGAACTGCTTTTGCTTCGGGCACCGCGCGGCAAGAAAGACTGAAGAAAATGGCGTCGGCTGCATCTTTTATACCCCTGGCGCACTGACGTCAGGGAAGAGGCAACAGCAACCGATACCGGACCTAGACTTTGGAACTCAGGCCGACTGCGGGTAGCCTGCCAGCACGATAACCCAAGAGTAATGACTGCAACAGTGAAACACGATGAACATCTGGTAATGATTGGCTCCCAGCTGGAAGCGCAGATGAACCCTGGATGGCCTGGCCATTTTTATGTGGTAGCATGCATCCTGGAGCTCTATCGAGCACATCCAATTGTCATTCTCTAAGAAGGAAAGTATCGACTGAAGCTTGACCATCCAAAACTTCTCTTTCTTGACAGATTTGTTTAGTCTGCTGAGGTCCAATATAGGTCTCCAGTCCCCTGTCTTTTTTGGAACAAAAAGAATCTCGAGTAAGTTCCGGATCCTGTCTGTTCTGCTGGGACTGGTTGGATGACACTTTCTTAGCAATGTCTGGACCTCTACTGTTCCTTGTTCCCTGTAATTGGGTGGAACATCCGGGATTTTTCTTGTCGGTGGACAGGGTGCAGCAAATGGGATGAAGTATCCTCTGGAAATGATACTTTGTACCCAGTTGTCATTTGTTATTTTGAGCCAGGCATCTGGGTACAAAGATAAGCAACCCCCGACTGCCTCCAGAGCAAGACTGTCGGGCCTCCTCTCAGGAGTGCTGGTAGTGTTTCCCAAAGAAGTGATCTCTGTCGCCCTGGTTCTGCGGACCCCCTCTGCCACGAGGGAGGCATCTTTCATTATTGCCTCCTCCTCTGCCCCTGGAGGGGAGTTCACCACATGTGTCCTGAAAGGCTCCTTGGGCTTTTCAGAACCACATTTTCCCTTCCCTTTGACACTTGGGGTAGGGTCTGGTAGGGGTACAAAAACAGAGTCTGACGGCAGACAGAGTCTTTCCCTCCTGCTGACACCTGGTCAAAGTTTCCTTAACTTTGGGCCCGAAAAGGGATGAGCCATCAAAAGAGGTATTCACAAAGGATGACTTGAAGGGCTCCTCGAAGGAACACAAGCACATCCAGGAGTGTCTCCTAAGAGCAACTCCTGTACCCACTGTCCTGCTCATTCCATCAGCTGCATATGAAATGAGGCGCATGGACGAGTTAACAATGGAGTTGAGGGTAGCAAGCTGGAAGGCAATTTTGTCTGTAGCTCCTGCAGCTACTGTACCCTGAAGAGTATCTCCTAGCTCTTTAAGGAGATCTCTTTGTAGTCTTGTGAAATGGGTTAAATAGTTAAGTGAACTGAGTGCAAAGTTCGTTGAACTAAACATGCGCTTTCCATACCTATCCATGATCTTGGAGTCTCTGTCAGGAGGATGGATAGACGAGGAAGTTTCAGGCATTTCCTTTTTGGTGGCTGCTGCCTCCACCATGGCATCAACTGGCACGTGCCTTTGGTCAAGAAGGATTTATCCTGGGGGTAGATATGAACTTATTAGGCCTCCTAGGGACAGGCTCCATGGTGCCCAGAGACTCTCACTCCCGTTGTGAGACCAGCTGCATAAACTCATCAAAGGGCGGAGACACTCAAGAGGTGGAAGGCTGAGACCCGAAAGCTTTCAGGACAACCGACTCATCTTCAGTAGGGTTTGTGGACTGCCAGTCACCCCTCTGCCTAAGGAATTCAAGTATATCTGCAAATGAGATATCTTCAGAGGGGGACCGTGGGGACCCTTCTGATTCATCCAAGTCAGTATCAGATGTTAAGGACTCCTGAGGGGAGTCTAAATGTTTCCTCTGACAAACTCTCTTCCTGGGTACCTCATCAGTGGTAGCTTCTGGTGAGGTCTCAGAAGAGCATGGGGCCAACCAATGGGGCTTCCTGAGGCTCTGGGTCTCTGCGTTCTGCTAGGATCTGTGAAGGAGAAGCAGACACAGGCGCTTTAGGGGATGAAGAAGCTGGACCTGAGGTTGAGCATGTTCTAGGAGACATAACTCTCCTCATGGCTTCAAAGGAACCCCTGCTCCGATGCGAAGGGACCTACGGATCTGAGGAAACCGTTGATACCCCCGGCACTGAGACAGTGGGCTCTGAGCCCGAGGTAGGAGCTGAGCTCATCTGAGCCAAAGCCCCGAGAGGCAGAGTCAGAACTGACAAGTTGGTTCGACTATCCTCCCCAGACCCGACCAGATAGTATCGGCTCCTAGAGTCCTCAATAGGCGTCGAGGACGTCGTAGCGAACGGAGCTGGAGACACTGGAGCAGGCGTCTGCTCGAAGGCTCTACAATCAGCAAGTTCGACTCCTCTAGCTCTGAAGGACCAGTATGGCTCGGAGGAGGAAGAGTTATAGCTGGCATAAGGGTCTTCGGCTCCGAAGCCACCTGGGTCGAGCCGATAATTTTGCAAAGGCCGGTGCCTGTAAAAGCTTCTGCACCACACGATCCACATCCAAATCTGAAAAGCTAACAGAAGACCAAGATGAATGGATTGATGGTACCGACTGAAGTAGAGGAGATTCTGAAATTTCGGATACCGGTTCCAAAACCGGGGACCGGCTCCGAAAAGAAAAGACAGTCGTCTCCGAGACCTATGGAGCAGATGTCACAGACTTTTTTTAATCCATAGAAGTCTTGGAAGACTTTGAGGATTTACTAGATCCATCCTGGTCACTCAAAGCATCCTGGAAAGAAAGTTTCAACAAAACCCTGTCAATAAGTTTCCTCTTTCTCTCTTGGAGGACCCGATAAGAAAAGGAATGGCATATGGAACATGTTTCTTGCAAGTGCAAAGCACCTAAGCAGTAGACGCAATTGACATGGCTGTCAGTGACAGACATCTTCTGCCCACATTTAGGGCATTTTTTTAAAGCCTGACTTAGGATGTTTGTCCTCGTCATCAGCCATGACAGAAAAATGGACACACCCAAGAACAACAAAGATGAATTAGCCTTCTAATAAAAAACAGGCTAAATATAAACACACACACAAGCCCTTTAAACTAAGGCTAACTGCAATGAAATATGAATAAGCCTTCTAATAAAAAAAAAGGCTAAATAAGCATACAAGCCCTCAAACTCGGGCTAACAAACACACACACACAATTATCTAAGCAGATAATATTAATTAGTGATAAATCACTAAACTTTACACTAGTAAGTTAACTCTAACAGCTATAAGGTTATGACAAAGGTCACTAACTAATCACACAATACTATGTCTAAGACAAAAGGTTGGCAGAAGGTCACTGATTAAACAACTTTCAGTCAGAAAATTTAAACAGGCCTATGGAAAAAAAATAAATGAGGCCAAATATATAGCTATGAAAAAGGCACACAAGGAAAAGGGAAACTGCTATAAGAGCTTAGCTAAAGATCTAACTATTTTAACAATAAAATCTCAACAATTTTTGAAACAGAATAGTAAGGTTTTTACTGGCCCGAGCTAGCGAGAACCTCCGATCTGTTGCAGCGGCAAACTAGATCTGAGGTAACTCTAGGTGCATCATGGGATAGGGATTTGGCCTTGAGCTACTTGAAATCCTCGAGCTTTGTAGTAGGCCAACTCAGAGCCGAGGGATCACTCTGAACCCATCAGTAAGAATGAACGGCAAGATAGAACAATAGAACAATAGAACAACTTCACATCAGAGGTTTGCTGACATTCATCTTCGATGAATTAATTCAGAGCCGTCAAATCTAGCATTCTGCATTATATTCAGTCTTCATACAGGAGGCTATATACATACACACACACACACACACACACACACATATATACATATACATATATATATACATATATAAATATATATATACACACACACACACACACACACACACACACACACACACACTGGTTATAAAAAGTTTATACACCCCTGTTAAAATGCCAGATTTTAGAGATATAAAAAAATGAGACCACAAGAAATCATTTCAAAACTTTTCCCACCTTTAATGTGACCAGCATTCTGCATTATATTCAGTTTTCATACAGGAGGCTATATACATACACACACACACACACACACACTTATATACATATATATATATATACACACACACACACACACATATATACATATATATACACACACACACACACACACACACACACACACACACACACACACACACACACACACACACACACAGTGGTTATAAAAAGTTTATACACCCCTGTTAAAATGCCAGATTTTAGAGATATAAAAAAATGAGACCACAAGAAATCATTTCAAAACTTTTCCCACCTTTAATGTGACCTATAACCTGTACAATTCAATTGAAAAACAAACAAATCTGTTAGAGGAAAAATGTAATAAATACAAAATGTACAATAAGATGGTTGCATAAGTGTGCACACCCTTAAACTAATACTTTGTTGAAGCATCTTTTGATTTAAATACAGCATCCAGTCTACTTGGGTACACACCTGCAATCAATTACAGAGACTCTGATTAACCCCAAATAAAGTTCAGTTGTCCCAGTACGATTTTCCTGACATTTACTCAGTTGCCTGCTACAGCAAAGGCCATGCTTCACATAGAGCTTACAAAGCATCAAAGGGATCTCATTGTTGAAAAGTATCAGTCAGGAGAAGGGTAAAAAAAAATTTCCACAGCATTGGATATACCATGGAACACAGTGAAGACAGTCATCAAAAAGTAGAGAAAATATGGGACAACAGTAACATTGCAAAGAACTAGACGTCCCTCCAAAATTGATGAAAAGACAAGACAAAAACTGGTCAGGGAGGGCTGCCAAGAGACCTACAGCAAAACAGAAGGAGCTGCATGGATTTCTGCCAAGTAGTGGTTGAGTACTACATGTGACAACAATCTCCTGTATTCTAAGAACTAAGCCAACTCAAAAATATAAAAAGGAGATTTTGCAGATAGGAATGACTGCATGTAGTGGTACAGATAATAGGCAAGAGGGGGGTGGAATTTACTGGAGAAAAATGGCAAAGGAACCAAGGTATTGGGAGCAAATAAGTAGAGAAGGAAAGGTAATAGAATGGGATGAGGCCAGGAAGACATTTGGACTGCAGGCTACAGACTGCCTTCCTTAACAAAGATTGATATCAGTATAGGCAAAGAGAAAGGGATAGTGATATGCTAAGTGAAAGACCTGCTCTGGTAGAGTTTTTAGTTGAAACTAGAACATAAGCTACTGTTAAAAATGGATAATTAGTAGGGCATATAAAATATTGCATAACTATTAGAATCAATCAGGGGAGGTTGGAAAACACTGAAGAGACACTGGATAAGCAGTTTACAAGAGAACAATGGGAGGAAGTATGCATGGTTCCCAAGTATGCAATAAAGTCTAGAACATTTAGGATTTTTGCTTGGAAGTGTCAGCATATGCATTTTTATACCCCAAGCAGACTCCAAAGAATTTTTCTTCAGGTAGATGTAAAATGTTGGAGGTTTGATAGGGATGAAAGGGGTGACTGGGAACATATGTCTTGGGAGTGTAATGAGGTGGCAGATTAAAAAAAATAAATAAATAAAGTGTAGTTTGTCAGAAACATTAGGTGAGCAAATGGGTGTAAACTAAGGAAATGATTCTTTTGAGTTGGGCCACAGGATCAGAATCAACTAGTCATAGTAAGGCAGTGTTAATTTTAAATCTGATTGCTGCCAAAAAAGCAGTCACTAGAAAAATCAAATCAAAGTCTAAACAACCATATTTGAAGTACTGAGTACTGCAACAGAGATAAAAGAACTGGAAGATGGATCTTTAGAAAACAGTAGAAGCAAATTGCATAGAAATTAATGGAATACACGCAGAATAATATTCTGAAGTAGCATTGAGGTTTAAGGGAATAAGGAACTGAGCAATTTATGTAATGTTGGACTGAGAATAGTTCTAAGAAAGAACATATGTGATCTATAAAGTTATGTAACCAGAAACATGTTAATATGGTTTGGTTTATTTTATATTAATATATGTCTGCCTACATCTTTACTGATAATTTAATAAAGGTGTTAAAAAAAGCTGAACAATAAATTTACCCTTAAAATAACTCAAACTTTTAAATATTCAAATATGATTAGGTCTGAGCACTTTACTGGCTGCTGGTGTCCACTATATGACAGTTAAATAAGTAAACCTGTAAGCTTAGAAAACCTCAGCCAATCAGCCGCAAGCACTCAAATTTAAATAATAAAATTATTTACTTGAAATAAATAAATTCAGGCATTTCTCCAAGTAAATACATAACTTGCACAATAAAATGAAAATAAAACATTCAGATAAACTAAAAAATATCTGCTTCTGGCTAAAATATATATTGTGCTATTACTTTATCTTGCTTTTAATTACAAAATTGAATTTTCAGAGTCCTTACAGGCAGTCTGATGAGGCCTTCTGAGTGGGTTATGTTGCTTGCCAAGGACAGGAAACATGCTCTTGTTAAGGTCTATTGTGTGACCCTGCATTCAGATTACATTATCTCCTGCTTCTCTAGCAAACATAATTCCTGCAACTGACTTCTTTAATTGTATTTATAAAGCTCAAGCAGACTTTTCTCCTCTTTCTTTTCAGATTTTGGAAAGTGTTTTCTTCTTTCCACAGTTAAATGTCCAAGGGGGAAGTATAACATTCAGCAAGCTGGAATCTTTGTTAAGGAAATAACATTTCAATCTAGCTCACATCTGCAGGCAGCATCAGTACACTTTGAAATGGTGCGCACATTTGCACTCTCAAAGTACAGTTGTGTACACTTACCATAAATGTAGATGTTTGAGTGTATTCATTGTTGCAGTCCTCACACTTGGGTTATCCTGCCAGGGGAAGCCCTTAGTCGATCCGAATACCAGAGGCTTAGTATTTCTGCGTCGGTTGCTGTCGCTTCAGGTCTGACATCAGGTCGTTAGTGGTATAAAAACAGGCAGCCGACGCCACATTACATCAGTTTTCCTTGCCCCAAATATCAGGAGCCCCCAAATAGGGAGCTAAGTTATGGTGGAAAACACCACCAGTAAAAAGCAAATACCAACAGCCCTGTAAGGAGTGAGGAACAGAAAGAGAGAGAGAGAGACAAGGGGGCTGGAGGGTGGGAAACCAGGACTGCAACAGTGAATACACTCGAACATCTATATTTATGGTAAGTGTACACAACTGTAGTATGTTTTTCATGTTTCACTGTTGCAGTCATCACACGTGGGTTGATTTCCAAAGCTGAAGAAAGGGTGGAGGCAGTCAAGAAAAGTTGGGGCTGGCTAGTATGCTCTGCAGGACTGCGATTGCAAAGCCCGCCCTGGATTTGAAAAAGATAGGCAGGTGGTAATGCTTGGTGAAGGTATGAATAGAACTCCAAGTTGCAGCTTCCAGAATGTCTCTGGTAGGGACTCCTCTGAGAAAGGCTATAGAGATTGTAGTTTCCCTAGTGGAATGTGTTCTGACCCACCGAGGGGGTGGTTTCCCATGGGGTTTGTAACAGAAATGGATACAGTGTGCTATCCATTTGGAGATGGTTTGCTTTGATATGGCCTTGCCCTCTGCCCCTGGTGCAAAGTAGACTAGTAACTGGTCAGATTTCCGAAAGGACTTAGTCCTATCAAGGTAGAAGCTGAGCTATCTGTGTACATCTAAAGAGTGCAGGATCCTTTCCCCCTTATTTTGAGGATTAGGGAAAAAGGTGGGCAAATGGATAGATTGGTTGAGAGCTACACTGGACACCACTTTAGGCATGAAAGTTGGGTTAGTCCTGAGGGAGACCGTGTCAGCATGGAAAAATAATGATGGGTTCCACAGCCATAAGTGCTTGTAGCTTCGACACTCTTCTGGCTGAAGTGATGGCCAGAAGCAAGGCTGTTTTCCATGAGAGGAGCTTTAACTGTGCTGACGCTGGAGGCTCAAAGGGGGATAAGCTTGAGCTTTTCCAACACAAAGTTAAGGTCCCAAGCAGGAGTAGGGGGCTCTTCTTGGTGGCCTTAAGTTGTTAGCATCTCTCAGGAAATGCTTGATGAGAGGGTGGGAGAAGAGAGGTGGCTCAGTGCCGTAATGAGCAGAGATGGCAGAGGCATGGATCTTAATGGAAAAGAAGGATAAGCTCCTGTGGACTAGATCTGCTAAGTAATCCAGAATGAGAGGTAAGGAGAGCTGTACCAGGTCCGCTCCTTTAGTCTGGATCCAGGAACAATACCTTTTCCACTTGTCAGCATAGGATTTTCTAATACTGGGTCATCTGGCTTCACATATGACATCCAGTACCTGCTTGCTTATGCTGACCACTGGAGGAGAAGTCAAGGAATAAGCCAGGCTGCAAGGTTCAGGGTCTGCAATTGCGGATGCAAGAAATGTCTCTCCTGCTGAGTCAGGAGAGTTGGGATCTGTGGGAGGTGCCATGGAGGCAACGGTGACAGATTGCACAGTAGTGGGTACCAGTGTTGGCATGGCCAGTCTGGGGCAATCAGGATTGCCCTTGGTCTTTCCTCCCTTATCCTGAGTAATGCTCTTGTAAGAAGAGGTAGTGGAGGAAAAGCACAGATTGAGAGGTTTGCCCACTGGAAGGATAGGGCATCCACTTTCCAGGCCTTACTGTGAGGTTCCCTGGTGCAGCATTTGCTGAGCTGGTGGTTGTCGGGGGAGGCAAACAGGTCTGCCTTCGGGGTACCCCATTGCTGGGTCACAAGGCCGAAGGTGTTGTGGTTTAATTGCTACTCGTGTGGGTCTAGGAGATTTCTGCTTAAGTTGTCTGCCAGAGTTGTGTTTGTCAGGCAGAAATTGAGCTTGCACGTGAATATGCATGGCTAAGGCCGTGTTCCAGAGGGTCATGGCTAGCCTGCAGAGTGGGTAAGAGTGGGTTCCCCCGATGCTTGTTGATGTACCACATCACTGTGGTGTTGTCGGTTTTGAATAGTAGGGGCCTCGGAGAGAGAAGGGATCTGAAAGCTGTCAGAGCGTGTTGAACAGCTAGCATCTCCTTTTGGTTGATGTGCAGATGAATTTGATTTGGGCTCCAGTTGCCTTGAATGCACCTGCCGTCCAGATGTGCACTCCAGGCATAGTCTGATGCGTCTATGGTCAGGGTCTGGGTGGCGTGAGGTTGTGTAAAGGGAAGTCCCTTGTTGTGGTTGCATGCTGCTGCCCACCAAAGAAACTCTGTCCTTAGACAAGGTATGACAGGAATGACAGTTTCCAGGTCCTGAGAATATTGGCACCAAAGACTTTTTAAGTACCATTGAAGTTTCCTCATAAGCAGTCTGGCATATGGAATTAGTAGAATGCAGGAGGCCATGAATCCTAGAGCTTGCAGGATTTTCCTTGCGGATAACTGGGTTCTGGTGGACTATGTGAGAGAAGTAGCCTGTCAGATAGGTTTGTTTTTCTGGAGTAAGGAATGCCATCTGGGATGCTGTGTCCAAGCTTGCTCCCAGGAATACAATTTTTTTTGACTGCGGACAAGTTTGGATTTCTTTTCGTTGATAGTGTACCCCATGGAGATTAGAAGGTCCTTTACAAATGTCAGGTGCTGCTACAGCTTTTCCTGATAGTCTGCCTGAATTAGGCAATTGTCCAAGTAGGGGTAAATTTGAATATTTCTCTGTCTGCAATAAGCAACAGCTGGAGCCAGGCATTTTGTGAAAACTCTGGGAGCAGTGGATAAGCCAAAGGGAAGTGCAGAGAACTGATAATGCATAGGTCCTGCCCTGAAAGATAGATACTTCCTGCAGGAGTCCTTGCTTGGGATGTGCAGACAGGCTTCCTTTAGATCTAGAGTGGCTAACCAGGCATCGTTGGACAGCATAGGGAAAAGCTGCTGTAGGGTGAGCATTTTGAATTTTGGTACCACCAGGTAGGTGTTTAGAATGGACAGATCTAAGATTGGGCACCAAGTGCCCTCTTTTCTGGATACCAGGAAAAGTCTAGAATAAAAACCTTGGCCCATCTGTTCTGCAGGAACAGGCTGAATTGTCCTTATGGAGAACAGGAACTGAACTTGGTTTTGTGCCTCTGCCCGCTGGTTTGTAGGAAGGTCTGGGAACCCTTTTGGTGTTGGCAGCATGTGGAAATAAAATTTGTACCCCTGGGATACTATGTTGAGGACTCATCGATCGTTGGTGATGGAGGTCCAGTTTTTTACATGGTGGGCAAGTTTTCCTCCTAGGGGCAGAGGTGAGGAGAGGAGTTGAGAAATCATTGTGAATTCTTTCCATAAGGGGGTGGCTTAGCACTCCCTGCTCTAGAAGTGGAGGTACTCCATTGCTTAGATCTCTTCATACCCTGAGACTGTAGTCTGGGGTGATCTGTTTCCCCTAGGTCTAGTTTGAGGTGGCCTTGAGGGGGCTGGAAAGGGCCAATGTTTTGAGGGGCAATGTCTACTGAATCTTGGAGGCTGCACTTGCAAAAAATCTTTGACTGTCTGCATAGACATAGCTTTTTCTTCCATATTTTTTAAAACCTCTTCTGCTTTGGTGCCAAACAGATTGTCCTTGTTCAAAAGTGCTTCCAACAATTTTGATTTGACATGGTCTGGCAAGGTCTGTTCCTTAAGCCAGGCATGCCTTGTAAGTACAGAACCTGTGACTGCTGCCCTGCAAGATGCTTCTAAGGCATCAAACCCACACTGCAGGGTATGCTTGCTGACATGGCTTGCAGAGTGCATAAGCTCCTGTAATTCTTTATTTTCTGCACAGTCAGGGAAGTTAGATAATTTTTGCTTAAGTTCCATAGTATGTTGCTGATATTTCAGCATGTGGAACTGACAATTTAATGCTCTAATGGCAAGAGTTGCAGAGGTGTATACATTTTTACCCCATCTGTCTAAAGTTCGGGAATCCCTGTCCGAGGGGGTGGGATTCTTAGCTGTAGCTGCTTTTATTCCTTTAGGTCCTTGGGAGATGACCTCTGGGTCAGCAGTAGGATTTTTGAAAAGAAATTCGTGTGAGTCAGGGACTCTGCAGTACCTGTCAGGTTTCCTGGGAGTAGGGGGTAAAGTATCAGGAGTTAGACTGGACTCCATAAAGACATCATCCACAACATCCTGAACAGGAGGGATAGCTAAGGGTCTGTGCTGTGGCAAGTCCAAAAGTTCTCAGAGCCTCTTTTTGGACTGAGGATAATCCTGACATTCCCAATGGAAATGCTCTCTCAAAGTATGTAGGATTTCACCAAAATAAAAATCTTCTGGAGGGGAGGCAGAAGGAATGGATTCCTCTGCATCTGAATCCTCATAGGCAGATAAAGGCATGTGTTTGTAATAAGAAACCTCAGAGTTGTCGGACTCTTGGTCAGATAAAGCTGCTGGGGACAAGTCTCTTTCTTTTAGCAGGGGAAGGCTGGCTTCCCCTAATTAGCATGATTAGGTCTTTCGCCATTTTAAGCATCTATGATTGTGGCTAGGAAGCAAGCGTTTGAGTTTGGGTCGTCGGTTTTTTAGACGTAGCTGTACTCTTGGCCCTAGAAACTCGGTAGTTTTAGAAAGAACTGAAGACTTGAATTAAGTTGTCGGTTTGTGTCGAATATCGGTAGTGTGAAGAACTTCCTCAGAAGCCGGTGCCTGCACAGCGGCGATGGACCCATCCAAGGTAGACACATCCACAGGTTCCGTAGTCAAAGAAGAGTCTTGCAGCATACCGGACTCCGAACTGGTCTCGGTATCTGCCTGCAAATCCATCGAAGTGGGCATCAGGGGCTGCAAAAGCGACTCGTTGAGTACCATCGAACTGGCGACTAGCTTAACAGAAGCATCATCGGCAGTTTTGGACCTGTGCAGTCTGTCTCTGTCTTTATCCTTACTTTTTTCAGAAGATCGGTAGTCGGATAGCTTACCAAAGCCATTTTGTAATACGGAGATCGATAACGAAAGTATTTAGCTATTATAACGACCAGACGATGAATAGTTCGGGCATTGAACAACGCACAAAACCGGCAGCAAGGTATGTCATGGTCTGGGCCTAAACAGGTGATGCAGTAAGAATGGAAATCTCGGTGAGGTATTTACTTTCCGCAGGCAAGACAATTGTTAACTTTTTCTGACATCGGATAGAGCAAGAAAAAAGGATCCACAACGGGGTACTTCGCTTTAGAAGACTTCAAGATGACTCAATTTCGGAAATGAAAATTCAGGTAACGGTCGACTGGCACTCGTGCAAACTGCGTCTGCTTCAGGATCCTCGGCACGAAAGACTGATGTAATGGTGTCGGCTGCCTATTTTTATACCACTGATGACCTGACATCAGTCCTGAAGCGACAGCAACTGACGCAGAAATACTAAGCCTCTGGTATTCGGGCCGACTGAGGGCTAACCCTGGCAGGATAACACAAGTGTAATGACTGCAACAGTGAAACACAAAGAACATCCAATGTTTATTAGGCTTTCACAAACAAGTTTATACCCTTTCACACAGTTTTTTACTTATTACAGGTTACTGAAAAGGCAAAATGCAGTGCAGCTTTTACCTTTTAAACAATTATTTGTATGCATTTTTAATTTGATGTAGTTCTAATTCAACTTATTGTTGTCTCTTGAAATTTGCTTTTGAAAATAAATACAGCAACACTCTAACTGCACACCACTCACCCATCTCCCCCTAGATGAAACTGTTCACTATTTTAATACCATCGTTCTGTCTCTCTTAACTGCCCAAGTCCCCACCAGAACTATAAGAGTCAAATCTAACCTTGCCTCATGGTTAACTAAAGAAACTAGATCCCTTTAAGGGACAAGAGATAAATCCTGGAAACACTGGCACACAAACTCAGCACTTCAAACCTATCGTGAATTCAGAAATCAATAAAAAAAACACACATTAAACAGGATAAAATAAATTATTACTCCAAAGCCCAAATCATGCACCGTAATAACCCAAAGCAATTCTGGACGGCCATAAACAAGATTCTCCAACCAGGTAAAGTTACCACACCCCCTCCTACTACAACCAGTACTAAAGACAATATTGCCACCCAATTTAATACATACTTTAATGAGACTATACTAGCATTGTCTGAAAAAAACAAAACCCTTCTTCTAACTCAACCAATTCTCTACCAGACAATAATAGAACATATTTTCACTGCAAGTAGTATCAATGAACATTATCAAAAAACTACTAAAAAAATAAAGCCAACCAGTCTAGACAACTTACCGGCAAGACTTCCTAAAATTAACCGCTGACTCCACTGCCTATCCAGTATCCATCCTTATTAACAGATCCTTAATTGAAAACCAAGTTCCCAACATCTGGAAAGTCTCACATATAATACCTCTTCATAAAGGAGGCCCTTCTACTGACCTCTCAAACTATCGACCTATAGCAATCCTATCTCCACTCTCTAAAATTCTTGAAAGGATTGTCCATAAACAAATCACAGACTACCTGCACACTAATAAACTACTAATCAATACCCAGCATGGCTTCTGACCATTTCATAGTACAACTACCGCAATAACGTCATTTACAAATATGATCAACCTCCATATAAATAATGGTAACTATGTATCCTCTATATTCTTAGACTTACCAAAAGCCTTCAATATGGTCTCATATAGCAAACTCCTGAAATGTCCTCCCTAACCTTAACATGTCCCAGTCTACCCTTGCCTGGTTCCAGAGCTACTTATCCAGGCATCTGCAAGCTGTACGCTGGCAACAAACAATATCCCTTCTTTCCGTAACACTAGACATTCCACAAGGCTCAATTTTAGGGTCATTACTCTTCTCTATCTTCACAAATAACATACACCCCTCAGTCCCACAAGCAACACTCACTCCGTACACAGATGACTCTACAATAACCTGTGCTGCTTCTGCCATAGAAGAGCTACAAGAAGTAACACAACTATCCTTCCTAACAACTGAAACCTGGTTAACTAATTCTCAGTTAATTCTTAACCCCCAAAAAACAAACTTATGTTATTTCAGCCAACTAAAGCATATGCATCCCCATGTACTTTTAACATAACTTCATTAGCTAATACAACCATTTCCCCCTCACGTCATACTAAGCTGTTAGGTGTAGAAATTGACTGCAATATGAAATTTGATACCCACATATCTCAAACTATAAAAAAAAAGTTCATAAAAACTTGGAAATTTATATAGAAACAAACAATGCTTTACAAATGACACCAAAGCCAAAATAGCCCCAATCGGATTTGATATCCAGACTATTTTATGCATCTCCCATACTCACTAACCTTAGAAAACAGAATTAGCCAAGCTTGACGCCTGCTAAAATAAAATTGCTAGATATGCCACAAATTCCATATCAAGAACTCACCACTGCACCCTCTCTTAAAAAACTCAGTTGGCTAGAACTCTCAGATCTTCTACTATATAACCAACTAACCATAGTCTATAAGATATTCTACCAAAGGGAAAAAAACATCCGCACTCCAAAATATTCTGCCACCGTACACCAGTTCCAGAACTTTACATTCAACCAACAAACCAGTTATTAAAACTGAGTCAGCCAGAAATTCAACCGGGGAATCACTGTTCTCAAACTATATAGGCAAAGTCTGGAATTCACTACCATATGAAACAGCATCTACCCCAACCCTCTCTCAATCTAAAACATTGCTAAAACCTCACTTAATAAACAAGTGGCTATGTCCCTGCAATACCCCTGAATAGACTAAAACCAGCTCTCTCAAAGATACTACTGCCCATAACCTTACTCTCACCTACTAGGCTTAACTAGAATTGTCAACTTACCACTGTTAAACATCTATTACATTCTACAACTACTACTGCTACCTAATTATGCCTAATCCCCACTCTGTTGTAAATAAGATAATGCATGAATACTAATTATAGCCAACTCCACTACTATAGTGTATACTCTGCTGTGCGTTTTCTTTAGTGTTTATGGTGTGAAAACATATTCTTTACATTTATTCATGTAAGTAATCACAGTTTTCTTGTACAAATGTATTACCCTGTATTAATATCTATGCTGTATAAATGTTACATATATTACTGTTTAGTAAACGTTAGAGCTTTTCTCCCCAGGCCTCCGCTGAAAATGGACAAGTTCCAGTCAGATTTTCCTGGTAAACAAATGTAAAATAAATAAAATAAAATAAATGTACTGCTACAGTCTTTGTTTTATCTTTATTAATTTTATCTCAAAAAATCCAGAAACTGTCTCAAAATGTTACACGACACCTATATGACTTTTCTGGGTTTAGCAGGTAGAAAATTATAACATCTGCAAATAAATCCAACCTTTCTTGATTACCATGCCAATTATCTCCTTGAATTACTGAGTCCCTTATCTTCTTTGCCAATGGCTCTAAATATAAAGCAAACAACAAAGGGGAAAGAGGACACTCCTGCCTGGTTCCTCTGTTCAGAAGCAACTTATCAGAGAGGAACCATCCCACTTTAATTCTAGCCTCCGATCCCTCATATATCTTCCTAATTAACCTTATTATTGTATCAGGGAATGCAAATGCCTTCATTACTCTACTCATAATTCCAGCTTAGTCTGCCGAATGCTTTATCTGCAATCAAGAACCAGTATCAGCGGCATTTTCTTACTTTCTGCTTCCCTCTGGATTTATCATCATTGCTCTATTAATGTTGTCAAATGTTTGCTTCCCATCCAGAAAACCACCTTGATCCATATCTGTCAATTTTAGCAATATCTATCAATTTTGGCAACACTTCTGTCACTCTTTTAGCTAGTATAGACATATAAACTTTATAATCATGGTGTAAAATTGAAATGGGTCTATATGAAGCTGAATGTGACAGATCTTTACCATCTTTAGGTATTACAGCCACCACAGCTTTCTTCCAAGATGCTGGGGCTTCCCTTCATTTTAAAACACTGTTAAAAAAAACCTTCAAGATCTTTATTACTTTCTTCCCTCCTAACTTCCAAAGGAATACGATCTATTGCTGGAGACTTTCCCGCAGATTGATTAAACATCACTGTTTTTTATCTTATCTCCTCCTATCTTAAATGTTAATTGTTGACCCTTATCTACCTCTAATATTGACATATTTAAGTCTTCCTAAATATTTTTACTTTTGCTTTGTAGATTTCCACATTTCTCTGCTTTATATAAATTTTCATGGAATTGCTGAAATATGACTAATACCTCTACTGGTTCTTTGGTTATTTTTCTTGTTACAGGCTCTCTATGTCTGGTAACAACCCTTTCTAATTTCTGTTCCCTAAGTCGTTGAGCTAAAAGTTTTTGTGCTCTGGTGTTACCAAAAACAGTTGCTTAACAGCAGTCTTTCTAAACTCATGTACATTATCCAGATACTCCCTTAATTTCTCTTCAGCTCTCTGCAGTTGTGCCTCTCCTTGTTCTGTGAGATTTCCCTTATTTACTATTTATTTGACATTTGCTGACCAGGTTAGTCCAAATGAGCTGATGCCCTTTTTCAGCAGAGACGCGGAAAGAAAGACTCCGCATTTAATAACACACAAAATGTAGTACAAATATTTCAAAAAATTGGTTTGTACTTAATTTTTAAAGTCAAGTTATTCTGCAATATTTTAACCCTCGTCAGCCTCTACAAATAAGTCTTACTACTACATCTTAGCCATATCTTTTTTTACCCTACTTTTAAACTCCATTTTTATTACCCCACTCACTAGTTATAACTTCTGAAGAAATTTCTATTTTCCCTAGTCATTCCTTAACTTCCTCTCGTATGGATCTACAGGTATGTAGAAGAGCACCACTATCTCACTTCGACTTCATTACCCTTCATTTTTATCTTAGTTTTTATTGGTGCATGATCTAAAATAGTTATTGGATGCGAGTCAAAGCTTTCAATTTAATGCATATGCTCATGTGAAATATAATCTCCATCTACTCTAGCTCAGTTATTGCACCTTGGGGAATAATATGTAAAAATCTCTTGCAGTTCCTACTACTGAATTCACATCTTCCATAAAAAATATCTTCATAAATTTCTTTTCTTCAGAAATCTACCCTAATATTTTCCCTTCTAGGTCCCCCAGATACATCCTCAGTACTGCAAATCAAATTCCAGTCTCCACCTACATGTAATATTCCCTGCTAAAACCTGATTATTACTCCAAAAATTTTCTTAAGCTCCATAACAGCAGTTTTTGGTGGACTATAAACACATGGCAGTATAATTCTCCTCCTTTGCCAGTAGACCCTTACTAACACAAATCTACCTTTACCTTTTTTCCCTCTTCTACCAGTATTAGAGCTCCTGCGAAAAGCAGAAACCTGATCTCACCGCAATGAAGTTAAAGTACTGAGCGGTTGCTGTTTAACAAACTTCCCAAATCCACAGTTCAAAGAAATTATGGCAGCCGTAGCAAAAGTAAAACTCTTCTTTATTATGATGAATATAATTGAAGCATCATTAGAGCTCCTCTAACAATTAGTATAATTACTTCCCTCTTCCTTTGTCCCTACTCTGCTGAATAGCTATCCTGAAATCCCTTTCTTTATCAAATTCACATGCTCATTTCTTTCCAAATGTGCTTCCTGCAGCACTGCTATTTGTGTTCTGCATTTCTTAACATAATTCAACACTCTTACCTGTAAGGCCATTTACATTTCAAAATATGGATAGCACAGCCATTTTGATAAGAAGTTATTGTTCCCACTTATTATACCGGACTGCTTTTTTGAATGTGTACTTCCAATTTTGTGTTACATGCACCCACTATTGTTTGGCAGGTTCATCTTTTATACAGTTGCTTCTAGTTACTACATGAACCTGCATCACATTTTTAAAGACTTTTTATTTTAACAAAAAAAAATTCAAACAAAAAAAAAAAATAAATTTTCAGAACACCCCATAACCTGTTAAATTAGAACAAACACACAAAACTATGCACACTGTGATGATTTTAGATACTGTTATCTGTGCTAGCATGACTGGCTGAAGTTTTGTAAATACTTGCAAATATTTCTAAGTTACCCTGGTGTTATATGTGCCAGCATGGCTAGGTATAATTTTGTAAATATGTTTACGTTTTTTTTTTTTTTTTTTTTACTACTACTACTATGATTTATGTAAGATGTTTGACTCCAACAGTGTTCTGGCTGACCAAAGGTACATATTTTTTTAAAGAATTCTGAATGTAAGTTATGCCAGTCAGCTGACCTAGAAGTGATGTCATCGTGTGCCAGAGCTGAAGGGAATACAATCAACACAGCAGCTGTTTTCTTTACTTTTTTTAAAATCTGATGAGAGTAGAATTCTCATAACCGCTTTCTGTGACTTTTAAAAAAAATTCTGCTATAAAAACAGGTTCTACGTCAGTTAAAGTTTAATTATTTCTTGTAGTTATTAAGTTGTTGTTCAGCAGACAGTTGCTGTTTTCAAGATCAGTAATTACTCAGTTTATTTTCCAGAGCTGTTCAGCAATAGTAGTAGGAGATGCTCCTCCAGTTGCTGAGGACAAGACAACAGCCTGAACAGTGAGCATAAATTCTTATCTTGCCTTGCTGAGTTAATTATATTAGACAGGGACAGTAAGTCTTTAGATAGTTAGGGAACTATAGTTAGATATTTATTGACAAGCAGTGTGAAATCTATCCTACAGTGTTATTTTCATATTTACTGTGTTTTGAGAAACGCTGTGGTTTATTACAATCAGTTATTCAATGTATACATGTTTTGAATCATTTTATTATTAAATATTTTACTACCTTTTACTGTGGCAGGTTATTTAGATAGTACTTTTAGAAACCTGAAAGTGTTTATGCTTATTGTGATAACACCAGGACCACTCTGAAAAACCTTACTGCTTGGATTACATGCTGCCATTTATATAAATATTTATTTTACCCATTTAATTGAGACCCCGTTTGAAGGGTAGTGCGGTATTTGACTGGTGGCAGGTGCTACCTTGTAATTTGGGAAAGAGGATTTAGCAGGTAAATCTGTGCCAGTCCTTCCCAAGAGTGTTTGTGTGTGTGAATATCAAAGTCCTTCCCAAGAGTGTTTGTGTGTGTGAATATCAAATATTTAATAGTGAGTGTGTCAAATAACTAGAAGTTTTGTACCTACCTCTGCAGTAGTTAGTGTAAAGATCCACATTGCTGGAAGTATATAGTCCAGTCCTAACACTTGGGTAGTGTATTTCTGTCCCTGCTGTCCCTTAGTGGAGACAGCTATGAGTATTGAGGCTCGGTCAAAGCCCTGGGTTTGATTGACACACATCTCAACAGGAACAACTGCTACTTAAAATTAAGGTTACTCATGCTGAAGTGCATGACCGTTGTCATATCCTCAGTCTTCTCCCAGAAGTTTTCTCAAAGTGCCCCAGATGTCTGTAAATAAAAGTAAAGGTTCTACTAAACCCAAAGACAACAACCACCAACCAGCCTAATACCAAAAATGTACAATATATACAACATACAATATACAATATTAATATACCTCAGATGGATAACTCAACCCACACAACTGCCTTCACCTCACACTACAAGGGAACAGGAGGGAGAATTGGACAGCAATGTGGATCTTGAACATCTACATTTATGGTAGGTACAAAACTGTACTATGTTCTTCATCTCACATTGCTGCAGTCCTAACACTTGGGTAGAATCCCAAAGCAGGGGTAAGGGAGGATGGCCAAATCATATAGAAGCAGGAGCTGCCAAAATGCCCTGCAACACAGCAGTGGCAAAACCAGCCCTGGATTTAGAGTACAGTGGAAGGTGGTAATGCCTAGAAAAGGTATGCACTGAACTCCAAGTGGCTGCCTCCAAAATATCCTTAGTTGCCACCCCCCTCAAAAAGCTGTTGAAGTGGCAGTAGCCCTAGTGGAATGAGGCCTAATCCCAGCTGGAATCTCTTTGCCATGATGGGAATAACAGAAAGCAATGCAAAATCCAATCCACTTAGAAATAGTTTGTTTTGACACGGCTTGCCCTGAGAGCACAAAGCAAAATAAACTAATAACTGCTGAGATTGTCTGAACCCTTTAGTTCTGTCCAAATAATATCGCAACTGCCTGTGTACATCTAAAGTGTGCAAAATCTTTTCCCTTTATTTTGGGGATTTGCATAAAAGTAGGCAAATGAATAGTTTGGTTTAAAGCCACAATAGAAACCACTTTATCCATAACGGAAGGATTAGCACGTAAACTTACCCTGTCCTTATCAATAATTAAGAAAGGCTCAACTGCCATAAGGGCCTGCAATTCAGAAACCCTTCTTGCAGAGGTAATGGCCAACAAAAAAGCAGTCTTCCATGACAAATATTTCAACTCGGCAGTAGCTGCAGGCTCAAAAGGTTGTAGAGTGAGTTTCTCCAACACAAAATTGAGATCCCAAGCAGGAGTAGGAGCTCTTCGTGGGGTCTTATATTCTTTGCCCCTCTAAGAAATTGCTTGAACAAAGGATGAAAAAACAATGGTGGGTCACAGTCATAGTGAGCTGAAATTGCTGCAGCATGAATCTTAATAGAAGAAAAGGACAAACCTTTGTCCAATAACTCAGTAAGATATTGAAGAGCCACACTTAAATCAGGCTCAGAAACATCCAAATCCTTAGCTGCACTCCAAAACAAAAATCTCTTCCATTTATCTGCGTACACTTTCCTTGTACTAGGCCTTCTAGCTTCCAAAATCACATTCAAAACTTGTTGTGGAAGTTGAGACCCTCTATGGTTTAAAACAGAATATGCCAGGCTGTTAGGTGAAGAGAGTGAAGCTTGACATTGAGCAGATGGCTGTCCTCCTGTGACAACAGATGTGGAATCAAAGGCAAAGGCCATGGAGGCTTCCGTACTAGACTTCTCAGTAATGGGTACCAGTGCTGTCGAGGCCAATCCGGAGCTATCAAAATCATCCTTGGCTTGTCCTGTCTGACCTTCAGAAGTACCTTTGGGAGGAGAGGCAGAGGTGGAAAGGCATACACATGAAGATTTGTCCAACTGAATGTAAGAGCATCCACTTTCCAAGCTGTGGGATGAAACCTCTTCGTGCAAAACTTTGGCAGCTGGTGGTTTAGTGGAGAAGCGAACAGATCTATGTCTGGAGTTCCCCAGGACACTGTCAATTTCTGAAATACATGAAGATCCAGTTTCCACTCGTGGGGATCCATGATTTGTCTGCTTAACACATCTGCTAAGGAGTTCTGTGCTCCTGGCAGAAACCTTGCCTGAAGACTTAGTTGTAAACTGAGAGCAGTCTCCCACAAAATCATTGCTTGCCTGCATAGAGGATAAGAATGTGTTCCCCTTGCTTGTTGATGTACCACATGACAGTTGTGTTGTCTGTTAGAATCAACACCTGCCCTGGAAGAAGTAAATCCTTGAAAGCTATTAATGCAAACTGGACTGCTAACATCTCCTTCAAATTGATATGTAGATGCAGTAGTCTGACAGGCCACTTGTCTTGTATCCACTTTCCGTTTAGATGAGCTCCCCAAGCTTTGTCTGAGGCATCTGTTGTTAGAATCTGACTCGCCTCTGGCGGGTCACAGAGAGTCCCTTGTTTAGGTGACATTCCTGAGCCCACCACAAAAATTCCTTTTGAATGCAAGGTATTATTTGAATGACAGTGTCCAGATCCTGGCAGTGCTGAGTCCATACATTTTGAGATACCATTGCAACTTCCTCATATGCAGTTTGGCATTGGGAAGCACCAGAATACAAGATGCCATGAACCCTAAGGCTTGAAGGACTGTCCTTGCAGTCAGCCGGACTGAAGAGAAAGATGATGGAAGTAAAGGGAAAGATTCTTTTGTTTGTCCGGGGTTAGAAAGGCCATCTGGGATGCTGTATTCAGTCTTACACCCAGAAAGCACATGTCTTGAGAGGGTACTAGACTGGACTTTATTTCGTTCACAGAATACCCCAGGCATCTTAGCACTGCTATCACATATTCCAAATGACGAAGAAGCTCGTCCTTTCCTTGAGCCAGAATCAGGCAATCGTCCAAATAAGGATAGATTTGTATTCCTTTTAGCCTGAAGAAAGCTATCACTGGAGCCAGAACTTTTGTAAATACTCTGGGCGCAGTAGATAAGCCAAAGGGCAATGCAGAGAACTGATAGTGAGAAGTCCCAGTCAAACGCAGATATTTCCTGCAACTTAGTCTGATAGGAACATGAAGGTAAGCCTCCTTGAGATCCAAAGTTACCATCCAGTGATCCTTGCCCAGCAGAGGTAAAAGTTGTTGTAACGTCAACATTTTGAACTTGGGAATGTCCAGATAAGTGTTGAGGATAGATAAATCCAAAATTGGTCTCCACGTGTTCCCCTTTTTGGTACAAGGAACAGGCGAGAATAAAATCCTAGGCCCCTTTCTGGCATAGGAACCGGCTGTATGGCCCCTATTTGGAGTAACAGAGAAATTTGCTTGTGAGCCTCTATTCTTTGTTGAGGAGGAATGACTGGCATGCCTTTGAAAGGAGGCAAGGTATGGAAATAAAACCTGTACCCGTGATGTATGATATCCAACACCCATCTGTCTTGGGTAATCAAACTCCAATTTTCTTTGAAAAGTGCCAACCTTCCTCCCAAAGGTGCTGCCAGGCGAGAAGGTTCTGGCAGCTGAAAAGGTAGGTCATTGGGTCTGTTTACGAAAGGACTGACCCCTGCCCTCACCGAAGACTGTGCAGGAGAACCCCCAGTTCTAGGCCTGAAAGAGCCCTGACCTCTGCCCCTGCCACGTCTAGATCTACCCCTAGACTGGGAATCATAAGAAGGATACGTCCACCCCTTAGTAGGCCAATTACTACTAAACTTTGGAGGCTGAACCTGCAAAAAATCTTTAACAGTCTGCATAGACTTAGCCTTGTCTTCCATTTTCTTTAAAACTGCCTCAACAGGAGAACCAAACAAGACATCAGATTGCAAAGGGCATCCAAAATCCTAGTTTTAACATGGTCAGATAAATTTTGATCCCTCAGCCAGGCATGCCTGCGAAGAACTGACCCAGTGGCAGACACCCTAGAGGAGGCCTGTACAGCATCAAAACCACATTGCAAAGAATGCTTACCCACCTGTTCAGAAACATGCACTAAATCTTGTAACTCTTTACAATCAATACCTTCCGCCAGAGCATCAACCTTAGATTTCAACTGTGAAAGCAGATAATTTTGATATTTTAACATGTGAAACTGGCAATTCAAAGCTCTCATGGCTAGGGTGGAAGAAGTATAAACTTTCTTTCCCCATCTATCCAAGGCCCTGGCCTCTTTATCTGCAGGAACCGGATTCCTGACAACAGAAGCCTTAACACCCTTAGGCCCCTGGCTAACAGTTTCTGGGTCTGCCCTAGGACTCTTAAAAGATACTTATGAGCTTCAGGCACCCTGTAATACCTATCTGGTTTAACAGGAGCAGGAGGCAAAGAATCAGGATTAAGAGAAGCCTCCATAAACACATCTTCCACCACAGTCAAAACAGGAGGTATAGCCAAAGGCCTATGCTGGGGTAAAACAAAAATTCCTAAGCCTTTTCCTGGAGTCAGAGAAGTCCTGACCTTCCCATTTAAAGTGCTCTCTCATGGAGTGAAGGGTCTCTGAAAAAGAAAAATCCTCAGGAGGAGAAGCAGAAGGAGTAGAATCATCAACATCAGAATCAGAATAATGAGAATACTCCTGCAAGTCTTCAGCCGAAGACTCAGACACATCCGAAGCCTGCTCATAATCCTCAACACTGGCTCCATCCTAGGCCTCTTATCAGGAGGGGGCATAGAGCCTCTAATTAAAGTAATTAAATCTTCTGCCATTTTAAGCATGTGCTTCTTGGGCACAGAACCTGAAGAACTAGGAGTGACACCCACAGCAGGTAAACTAGACCTGCCTCTAGGAGAAGCCTTGGAAGCAGAAAGAGAGGCCTAGACACCTTAGGAAGGGAGGGAGTAAAGTAATCTGAGAAGCCCCTGTAGCCTGACCTGCCTCCTGGGAGGCCACATCCTGTAAAATCAAAGTTTCTCCCTGGGACTCCAGAGGCCTCCGTCGGAACCCCGGTTCCCCTGCGCCTCTAAAGAACCGGCGTCCGGTTGGACGACTCCTCTAACCTAGCTTTAACTGCCTTGTCCTTGCGCTTCTTTGAGGAAGCCGGAGCATCCGACGGCATATTGTAATTGCACCGCTTCCCAAAGACCAACCTGGCACAATCCAACCTTCGCTTTATAGTGCGTTTATTAAACCTAGCACAAAAGCGACACCCAACAACGTCGTGCTCAGGTCCCAAACAAGGTATACACAAATTATGGTAGTCCCTATGCGGAATCTGTTTCCCACAAGAAATACAGTTATTCACTTTTCTGACATCCGGTAAACCACTGAGGCAAGAAAAACAAAATATTCCCCAGCGGTACTTAACCAACTCTGACTTCGGTCTGAAACTCCGAATTCGAAAAATTTCAGAACGCCGAGCGGCACTTGCAACACTGCTTCTGCATCGGACCATGCGGCAAAAAAGACTGAGGATATGACGTCGGTCACGCGCATTTGTACCCTGACGTTCTGATGTCAGTCAAATGCGCCTTGACCGACGTCAGCCTTATACTCTGATATTCGGGCCGACCGAGGGACAGCGGACTACCCAAGTGTTAGGACTGCAGCAATGTGAGATGAAGAACATCTAGAAGTGGGAGACAACGCTCTGCAGTAGTTAGTGTAAAGAGCCATTTTTGGGACCTGGAGTGAAGTATATAGTCCAGTCCCAGGTTTGGAGCCTGTTCCTGGTGTACTCTTGGGGAAACTGTGTATTTCTATCCCTGGTTTCAGTGACACTCCCTTAGTGGAGACAGCTATGAGGATTGAGGCTCTTTGGTTACTGCCCTGGGTTTAATTGGGATCTTCACACACATCTTCAAAAAATGAAGTACAACCCTCAACAGGAACAACTGCCCCAAATCAACACCTGCATACAGCGGCATTACCTAACTTAAAATTAAGGTTACTCATGCTGAAGTGCATGTTACAGTTGTTCATTTCGTATATCTATCCCTCTCCCAGAAGTGAAAAACAGCTTGTATGCTTTCAGTAAACCTTAACATTTTAGCCTTACGAAAAAGTGCACTGGATATCTGTAAATAAAAGTAAATTAGACACTGTTCTACTAAACACAATGAAGTAATAAGGCTGCTAGGCAACCTGCTTTTATTCACTTCCAAAAATGTCAAACTTTTTTTGTTTTACTGAAATGCTTGCCCTTGTATCTTTAAATTTTATATTTACTTCACCATACAATGCTCATAACTCTCAAGATTAATTGCTTGCACCTGCAGACATCTTGGCTCCATGGAAGTATAACACCAGAATAAACAACTGCCTTCAGCTGCAGACTTCTTAAATCCTTCTGAACATTTGCTAAAGGGAAAGCAATCAAATATCATTCACTTATGCAAGAAACTTAGCACTTCTCAAGACATTCATCATTCTATCTTATTTTGCAAGCCTACTTGCTTACAAAAACACTTGCTTTTAGATTCAGCCAAGGGCATTAATCCAGACATTCGCCTACTGAAAAATAAGAGAAAAACATCTCATCTCTACATATAATATAATTAGAACACTTTTACACTACATCCCCAAGACAATATTACAGCATGTTAACTTTCTTTTGTACAGTCTTTCGTTTTACACTATAATGCCTAAATTTCTTAAAACTAAATGTGTTTAATATCTTTATCCCATACAACAATCACTGAAAAGACACACACAATACCCCCGACAATATACTACTGAAATCAGCTTTACTATAAAACAAAATGTTTTATACAAAAATACTATTAAAGAAAATTATTTTACTAACAGTTACTTTTATCCATTTTAGTGTCCTTTTAAACATTAATAACAAAGTGGGGTATATGCTTTACATTCCATCAGTTTAACAAAGTCAAGAAAATTCCAATCTTTCTCAGCTACTTTGTCTTGAAAAGCCATAATTACTACATATTGATTGCTTTATAATCTCACATTTATTCTCCAATGTCAGTGTTGCTGCTCTTCATCCTGTTCATCTCCATCTCCCAACACCAAACTCTGGTTCAATTCTAAGGTCCTTCAGATTCCTTTAATCAATTCTTGTGCTTTTTTCTCTCTCAAGCATTTTCCTTTGGTACACTGGAAAATATTTCACTAGCAAAATCTCATTATGAGCTTTAATGTAAGAAGAATGATAATCCGTTTCCTTCTGTTTGATGGCTCACTTTTACTTGGATCAAATTTTGTATTTCCCCCTTAGTCTTTTCTGTGTCAAAAATTTCTTTGATCTTCCAGGAAAAATATTCTGAATAAAACTGGATACAGTAGTCTGAATCCTATACCTGTCTCAAGATTTTCTGACTGCAGAGATACATCTGCTTCTCTTCTGCATGGAGTACACTGAATAATCATTTTCCATAATCACTCTAGTGTTTCCAATTTTTAATACTTAGCCCTTCTATCACAGTTTTGTTAGGATCAACTTCTACTGGTATAATTGTATTCTTACTAATACAGGTCTTGGCTACTTTCTCATGGCCAGATTTGGATTATACACTTGATATTCCCCTTCAATTAAATGTATGTGGAATACCAGATCCATTGCTTATTTGTGCTTTCCTAAAAGTAATATGGCCTGTTCCTTCCAGTTTCACTGGTACAGCAGAAAATCTCAGGCTTTCTCTGTGTACTCTGTCTTCTTTACCATTCTTTGAAATGGCTGTTCTAGAGAACTCAACTTTTCTTCATTTCAGTCTTTGATTTTTGCAGTGTTATCAGATTATCTGAATAGCTATTTAAATATTTTATTTCCAAGCCTTTTGTTATTTGAATTGAGAAACTCCTTCAAAATGTCATTTATTTTAATCAGCTCTGAGTATGTTTGATTTATTATTTCCTCTAAATTACTGGAAGCCATCTCTTGTACCAAACCTGGAGTTTTAACTGCCTTTTCATGAAAAGGTGCAGGATTATTCTCAGTCAGTGTTTTCTTTTAACCTTTTCTAGTCGATTTTCTTTCAGGTTTTCTAAATTTCTTCTTTGCTGGCATTACTAGTCAGTAACTGAATTTTACTCAAGCTGGCAGAAAGTATAGTTGTGTAAGAACTTGCCATAACATTCAATGTCCTACTGATCACTGCTGCAGTACTCCTGACATATGGGTTGTCATCGCTGACATCTGGCTGGGGTAACAAAGCTTTAGCCTCCCTAGGTTGCATGTCTGATGCATGAACTTAGCTCTTATGTGTCAGGGTATAAAGATGTATGTACAAACGTGGATCCTCAGGCTATCACCAAGCTAGTGGCCTGAAGACTCCTGAGAGGACAGAATGGTCAGCTAGGAGGGGTGTAACTTGAACTGGTAAGAAAACTCCCTCTACCTATTTAACAGAGCAAAGTGTAGGGCAAGGTGGAGAGGCAACTGAAGACTGAAGTTAGATATAGAAGGAGGGATGGAGGGTGGGACATGATATTAATCACTGATCAGTAGGACATCTACTGTTATGGTAAGCACTAACACAAATGTACTATGTATTGACTGAAATCACTGTTGCAGTATTCCTGACATGAGTGGCTCCCAGAGTTGAAGGAGGAAGGAAGGGTGGGTGGCTATACAGTAGAAGAGTTACCCAGCAGTTCAGACAGGACTGACTTAGCAAAGGCTGCCCTGGACTGGGAGAAAGCATCAATTTTGTAGCGTTTGGTAAAGGTGTGTACAGAGAACCACGTGGTCCCCTCCAAGATAGACATGCAGTCTATTCCTTTGTGGAAAGTCCTAGAGGAAGTGGCTGTCCTAGTGGAAATGTTTTTAGCGCAGGAAGGCAAGGTCTTACTGTAGTGAGAGTAGCAGAAAGAGATGGCCTTTAAATACCAGGCTCTAACAGATGATCAGACTTTCTGAAATATTTAGTTTTATACTGGTAAATCTGAGTTGCCTGTGAATGTCTAGAGAATGTCAGATATTTTCCTCCCTGTTTTGGGGATTGGGAATGAAAGTGGGAAGATGAACAGCCTGACTGAGGGACAGCTTGTTCACTACCTTAGGCATGAAGACTGGATTAGCCCTGACAGTCACCTGTCTTAGTGAAAAATAAGAAAAGGGGTAATGGTCATGCAAGCTTGTAGCTCAAAAACTCTCCTGGTAGAGTTTTCCAAGTACAGAATTTTTGAGAATCAGAAGAAGCTGGTTCAAAGGGAATTAGAATACTTTTTTAACACAAAATTACGATCCCAAGGGGGAAAGATGGACTTCCCTGGTGGGTTAAGATGCAGAACTCCCCTGAGGTAAAGCCTGACTTCCAGCCTAGCCATAAATCAAGGGCTAAGAGAAAGGCAGACACTGATCGCAAACAAGTGAACTTTTATGAAATAGTAGGCCAAGCCTGATCAAGGAAGTTTACAAAGGTATTGCAGCACCAGAGCAGTAAACTGAAAATGGAAGGAGCCAGAGAAAAATCTGAGGAATCTCCTACAGGAAGGACAAATGGGAATGTGTAAGTAGGCATCCTTCAGATCTAATGACACTAATGCAACCTGTGAGAGGATGAAAGGTAGAAGAGTCTGAAGAGAGAGCATTCAGAAAGATGGTACTGTAAGTGTTCAGGATAAACAGGTCTAGGATGGGTCTCCATTGTCATCCTTTTCTTGGGACTACAAAAATCATGGAGTAACACCCTTTTCCCGTGAAGTCTTTGAGACTTGCTCAACGGTACCCAGATTCACGATGTCTTGAAAAATGGGGGCCAGAAAAAGTACTTAGTTTTGAAGAGGCTGTGGCATGCCGCTCAGAGGGGGAATGTTTCCCAATACATGGTATAGCTGTCTCTGATGATGGAGAGGACCCACTTGTCTTTGGTAATAGCTTCCCTTCTGTCCATGGTAAGCAATAACCTTTGAGAAAAAGGGGTAATGGGGTGGAGGACAAGGGAGGTGTGCTGAAGAGGTAGTTACAGGTTTTGCCTCCAAAGGGTGGCCTTCCAGCTGGAGGTTCCCACTGGGTTTATTTACAGTCTCTCTTTCTTGGAGGTTTGCTTTGTTTCTGAACTGTCTTAGAATGCTTTCTAATGATGGAGGCAGACTTGTATGGGTAGTTCCTAAGGTATCTAGGATCTAAGGAGAGAAGGATCTGTCTACATTCTTTCATGGACTTAGTTTGCTCTTGAAGAGTTTCGAACAGAGTGGCCACCTGAGGCCAAACTGTAAGGCTTCATTCAATGGAGAATGTAGAATTTCAGATATAAAATCCTCAGGTATAGGCTGACTGCAAAGCCATGCATATCTGTGAATAGCACAGCCAGTGGCAGTTGGCCTAGAAACAGCATCCACAGCATCATAACTGCGCTTACTGCTGTGTCTAGTTATCTGAGTGGCCTGTGAAAGTAAGTTCTGTACTTGATGCTTATACGCTGTTGCAGGATGATCCAATATAAAAAGAAGTTATGTACTCACCATAACATTCCATCTGAGTAGTTATACTTTATTTTTCTACAACCTGTGGGTATCCAGATCCATATCGGATCCGAGCCGGCAACTTTACAAGCATCTTCTCAGAGCTCCAAGCTCCTTCCCCTTACCCATAACACACCACCATCTCCTGCCTTCCCTCAGATTGAGTTTGCTGTACCCCAAACTAATCAGCAACTAAAACTAGAAGAAACCATACATGATCATCACATGAGCAGATTCGGGGGAAGGAGGTTGGGAAGGTTGCAGAAAAATTAATTATAACTACTCAGATGGAACATTATGGTGAGTACATAGCTTCTTTACCTGAAGTAGTTAACTTCATTTTACCTTCAAGCTGTGGGACAGAGTCCCCCAGCTACTCAAACCCCTGGGAGGCCCTCATGGTAGGATATTCCTGAGCACCGCAGAGCCGAAGGATGCTCTCCCTCTGGAGATTAAATCCAACTTATACTGAGAAATGAAAGTATGTGACTTAGCCCAAGTTCCTGATGCACAAATGTCATCCAATGACACCCTAGACCAGAAAGCAGCAGATGGCGCCATAGATCTGGTAGAATGAGCTTTAACAGGACCAGGTGGAGACAAAACTTTGTCTTTATAAATTTGCAAAATACATAGTGTAATCCATCTAGCTAAGGAAACTTTGGAGATGGCCTTACCCAAAAAGGGCTTAGAAAAGGACACAAATAACTGGTCAGACTTATGGAAGGGCTTTGTTCTGTGCAAATAAAAATGAAGTTGTCTATGAACATCTAGCATATGCAGTTGATATTCACCCTTGTTCTGAAAATTTGGGAAGAAAACAGGCAGGTTAATTGTTTGATTCAGAAGCCACTTTTGTTAAGAAAGACTAGTTTGTGCTGACAGAAACCTTGTCCTTATGGAAGATCAAGTAAGGGGGCATGGCAGACAAGGCCTGAAGCTCAGAAACCCTCCTAGCCAAAGTAATAGCCACTAGGAAGGCTGTTTTCCAGGATAAGAACTTTAAATCCGCTGATGCTGCAGGTTGAAAGGGGGCAACTAAGGCCTGAAAAACCAAGGTAAGGTCCCAAGGAGGAACAGGGTTCTTAACTGGAGGGCACAAAAGAAAAGTGCCTGTAAGAAAAGCCTTACACAATCTAGAAGAGGCCAGGGCATTCCTGTTCTCGCCGACAAGGAAATTTGAAATAGCTGCCAGTTGCACTTTCACAGTGGAAGAACTGGCCCCTTGCTGAAAAATGCTGGCTAAGAAATCCAGCACTACAGATACAGAGGCCGTAAAGGGATCCAGCTTTCTCTGAGATTCCCAAATAGAAAATCATTTCCATTTACTGCGGTAAAACTTCCTAGTGGAAGACATACGCGCCACCACTAGAATAGTTTTCACTGAAGACGAAAGCCCAGGAGTCCTGGCTATTAAGGGAACTGGAGCAACCAAGCTTCACCTTGAGGTTGTCCAGGTTGGGAGGACAGGTGCCTGAAGGATGAGAAATGAGATCCGGGCAGGGATCTAGAATCTAAGGAAGAGCTAGAACATGAGACAAGAGGAAGGGAAACCAAACCTGACGAGGCTAGAACAGGGCAATAAGGATCACCTTGCACCCCAGTCGGCAAGCCTTTTGAAAAAACTTCAGAATGAGTGGTAACAGGGGATAAGCGTACAGGAGCACGGGAGGCCAAGCATGGACTGGAGCATCTTGGGGGGGGGGGGATGTCCCCTGGTGAGAGAATCAGAGTGAAGAACTTGTTGTACTTCGCGTTGGAAGGAGATGCGAAGAGATCGCAGCAAGACTGCCCCCACAGAAGGAAGATCTCCTCCGCTATTGATCGCTTCAGAGACCACTCATATGGCATTAGAATAGCCCGACTCAATTTGTCCGCTAAAATGTTGGAGCATCCCGGGATGTGTGTTGCAATCGGAAACCGAGTGGTGGAGATCACCCACTCCCAAACTCTCATGGCCTCGCGACACAGATGGTAAGATCTGGTTCCTCGTTTGTTGATATACCAGACGACCAACATGTTGTCTGACTAAATTGCAATAGCCCCCAGAGGAAGAATAGTATGGAAGGCCTGCAACCCTAAAAGCACTGCTCTCATCTCCAGAACACTGATGTGCAATCTGGTCTCGATCTTGGACCATGTGCCTTGGACCTTCCTCCCCAGATAATGCCCCCTCCACCCGAGCTGGGAGGCATCCGTGGTCACTGTGGCTTGGGCTGTGGATGGAACAAAGGGGTGCCCCACTACAATCTCCGAAGAATGGACCCACCAAAGAAGTGACGTCCTGCAGGCTTTGCTGATGTGAATTGGGTATTCCCTGGGGAGATCCAGCCAAGACCACTGCACGGCTAGAGTCCATTGTAGAACACGCATGTGAAGATGCGCACATGGGAGGATAGAAATTGCTGCAGCCATGGAGTCCAAGGCTCTGAGAAAGTTTTGGGGCTGACCAACCTCCCCTCTGGCAGAGGATCTCCATGATGTCTCCAAAGGAGATATCCTCGGGAGGTGACCTGGGGGAACCTTCTCATTCATCTAAGTCAGTGTCTTCGGTAAGGGACTCAGGGGAGTCCAAGTGCCTCCTTTTGCACATGTGCTTACGATGACCCTCCTCAGTGGGACTTTGAAGAGGGCTCGTGAGCAGCAGGGGGTTCCTCCAGGGGAACCGCCTGGGGATGCTCTGGCAAGGGCTGTCCCTGAGACAAGATGAAGGAAGTCGTAATCGAATCAAAGGGAGTCTGGGCGGAATCCAAGAAAATAGGCTGGGGTCTTGATCCTAGGGAGAGAACCCTCTCCATCACGTCAAACGCCGATGGAGAGCGCACCTCCTTAGAGCCCAACAAGGAGGAAGCTCTCCCCAGATCCTTCGTGAGGATCGGAGCCGAGGCTAGGGTAGCCAGAGCTCCGAAGGAACAGCTTGCATCTGACAAGGTTGGAGCCGAAGACACATCCATCCCCTCGGGTCCGACTCCCCGTCCTTGACCTCAAGAGCTGCTCGGATCCAAGCTAGTTGGATCCGAGGAAAGTACAGTTGTGTACACTTACCATAAATGTAGATTTATGAGTGTAGTCATTGTTGCAGTCATTACATTTGGGTTATCTGCTTGCAGGTAGCCCTTAGCCGGCCTGATTATCAAAGTCTTGGGTCCTGCGTCGGTTGCTGTCTCTTCCTCCATGATGTCAGGTAGTCAGGGGTATAAAGCATGCAGCCGATGCCATTGCATCAGTTTTTCTTCCCCCAAATGTCAGGTGCTCCCACAATGGGAAGCAATTGTATACAAGGTTACACCTCCAACAAAAAGCAAATACACCAGAAAGCTTAAATACAGTTAACAAGAAGAAAGGTATAGCCAAGAGAAGTCAGGGGGCTGGAGGGAGGGTAACCAGGACTACAACAGTGAATACACTCTAACATCTACAATTATGGTAAGTGTACACAACTGTACTATGTTCTTGTGTGTTTCACTGTTGCAGTCATTACATTTGGGTAGATTCCCAAAGCTAAGGAAGGGAGAAAGCAGTTAAAGAGCATAAGGACCAGCTATTAGGCCCTGCAAGACGGCAGTGGCAAAACCAGCTCTGGATTTAGAAAAAATAGGCAAGTGGTAATGCTTGGTGAAGGTATGAATAGAACTCCAGGTAGCAGCTTCTAGGATGTCCCTGGTAGGAGCACCTCTAAAAAAGGCTGTTGAGGTAGATGCAGCCCTGGTGGAATGAGATCTTATCCCCTGTGAGGTAGGTTTTCCATGGTGCTTATAGCAGAAATGAATGCAATGGCCTATCCATTTAGAAATGGTTTGCTTTGAAATGGCCTTCCCCTCTCCCCCTGCAGCAAAGGCAACTAGAAGCTGTTCAGTTTTCCTGAGAGGCTTAGTCCTGTCAAAATAAAATCTAAGTTGTCTGTGCACGTCCAAAGAGTGCAGTATTCATTCTCCTTTGTTCTGTAGATTAGAAAAGAAGGTTGGCAAATGAATGGACTGATTAAGGGCCACACTGGATACCACCTTGGGCATAAAGGCAGAATTGGTCCTGAGGGACACCCTGTCTGCATGGAAGATGATGAAGGGCTCCACTGCCATGAGGGCCTGTAATTCAGACACTCTTCTTGCTGAAGTGATGGCTAGAAGGAAGGCTGTTTTCCAAGAAAGGAATTTCAACTCTGCAGTTGGCTCAAAAGGAGGTAGAGTGAGCTTTTCCAATACAAAGTTAAGGTCCCATGCTGGGGTAGGGGCTCTCCTGGGTGGTCTTAAATTTTTGGCCCCTCTGAGGAATTGCTTCAGCAGGGGGTGAGAGAAGAGGGGAGGCTCAGTATTATAATGTGCTGAAATGGCTGAGGCATGAATTTTAATAGAAGAGAAAGAAAGGCCCTTGTGAAGCATCTCTGTTAAGTACTGAAGAATATGCGGTAAGCTGGGAACTGTTGTGCCCATCCCCTGAGTTTAGCTCCAGGAACAGTATCTTTTCCATTTTTCAGCATAGGATTTTCTAGTACTAGGCCTCCTTGCCTCCAGAATGACATCCAGCACTTGCTTACTGAGGGATGGTATTGGAGAGCTCAGGTAATGAGCCAGGCTGCAAGGTTCAGGGTTTGAAGTTGGGGGTGCAGAATCTGGCCCTCCTGCTGGGACAGTATGGAAGGGGTCTGAGGCAGGTGCCATGGTTTCAGCAGTGACATACTGCGCAAGACGGGGTACCAGTGTTGGTGTGGTCAGTCTGGTGCAATGAGTATTGTCCTTGGTTTGTCCTGTTTGATCTTTAGTAGAACTTTCGAGAGGTGAGGCAGAGGGGGAAAGGCATAAACTGAGAGGCTTTCCCAGGTGAAGGACAGGATATACACTTTCCAAGCTCGTCTGTGGGGAGACCTTGTGCAGAATTTGTCCAATTGGTAGTTCTGAGGGGAGGCAAACAGGTCTATCTCTTGGCTTTCCCATTAGTTTCTCAAAATGTTGACTATCTTTGGTTCCAGTTTCCAATCGTGTGGGTCCATGAGATTTCTGCTTAGGTCGTCTGCCAGTGAATTTAGCTTGCCTGGCAGGAATTGAGCTTGTAGGTGCACTTGGTAGCCCAAAGCTGTTTTCCACAGAGCCATGGCTAGTCTGCAGAGAGGGTATGAGTGGGTTAGCCCTGTTTGTTTATGTACCACATAATAGTGTTGTTGTCTGTCTTTACCAATAAATGTCCTGGAACAATGTGGTCCTTGAAGGCTGTCAGAGATTTCTGTACAGCTAACATTTCTTTTTGATTGATATGCAGGTGCATTTGACTCGGGTTCCATTTGCCCTAAATGTACTGCCCTGCCAAGTGAGCCCCCCATGCATAGTCTGATGCGACTGTTGTTAGGGCTTGGGCAGCAGGAGTAGAGTGAATGGCAGTCCCTTGTTGTGGTAGCAGGCCTCTGCCCACGAAAGGAACTCTGTCTTTATACAAGGAATGATGGGAAGCATTAATTCCAGGTCCTGAGAATGTTGACAATGTAGGCTTTTTACATACCATTGTAGTTTCCTCATATGCAGTCTTGCATATGGAATTAGTAGGATGCAAGAGGCCATGAACCCCAGGGCTTGCAGTATTTTACTTGCAGATAGCTAGGTCTTTGTGGCCAGTAATTTAAAGTAGGCTGTCAAATAAACTTGTTTCTCTGCCGTGAGGTAAGCCATCTGGGAAGTTGTGTTCAAGCTTGCTCCCAGGAATACAATTTGTCGGCAGTGTACTAGGTGAGATTTCTTTTCATTTATGGTGGACCCCAGTGAGGTTAGCAGTTTCTTTACAAATGCCAGATGATTCAATAGTGTGTCCTGGCTTTCTGCCTGAATTAGACAATCGTCCATATATGGGTATATTTGAATATTTCATTGCCTGCAGAATGCAATGACTGGAGCTAGGCACTTTGTGAACACCCTGGGCACAGTAGATAAGCCAAAGGGCAGTGCAGGGAACTGATAATGCATTTAACCTGCTCTGAAGCGTAGGTATTTTCTGCAAGATTCCCTTATTGGGATGTGCAGGTAAGTTTCCTTTAAGTCCAATGTTGCCAACCATGCATTTTGCCTAGCATGGGAAGCAGCTGATGAAGAGTTAGCATTTTGAATTTTGGGATTACCAAAAAGGTGTTTAGGATAGACAGGTCCAGGATAGGACGCCAGGAGCTGTCTTTCCTGGGTACCAGGAAAAGTCTGGTGAAAAAGCCTTGTCCCCATTCCTCTGCTGGGACAGGCTGAATAGTCCTGATACTTATAAGGGACAGAACCTGCTTTTGAGCCTCTGCCCACTGATTTGGGGGTAGGTCTGGCCAACCGTTTGGGGTTGGTAAGGTGTGGAAGTGGAATATGTATCTTTGGGAAACTATATTTAAAACCCATTTGTCTTGGGTAATGAGTTCCCAGTTTTTTGCATGCAGGGCAATCGTTCCCCCTAAAGGAGCAGACAGTTGAGCAGGGCTTGGAAGGTTAAGTCATTGTGACAGTTTAACATAGGGGAGGGGTGTGTTACTACTTCCAGCTTTGGAAGTGGGAGCCCCCCACTGCTTAGGCCTGTGAATACCTTGAGACTGTAAGCTAGGTGGTCTGCTGGTCCTGGGTTTGGACTGAGAAGGCCTGGAAGAGACAGGAAAGTACCAATTCTCAGAAGGCCAATGCCTACTAAATCTGGGAGGCTGTACTTGCATGAAATCTTTAACAGTTTGCATAGATTTAGCTTTTTCCTCCATCTTTTTAAGTACTACTGCTTTGCTGCCAAACAGGTGGTCTTGGTTTAAGGGAGCATCCAGTAATTTAGCTTTAACATGATCTGGCAAAGTTTGCTCTTTAAGCCAAGCATGCCTTCTAAGAACAGACCCACTGACAGCAGCCCTGCACGATGACTCTAAGGAGTCAAAACCACTTTGCAAAGTATGTTTACCAACTTGTTCAGCAGAATGCATTAAATCCTGTAATTCTTTATTTTCAGCACAGTCAGGAATCAACATCATTTGCTGTTTAAGTAATCCAATAATATACTGCTGATACTTTAACATATGAAACTGGCAGTTTAAGGCCCTAATGGCCAAAGTAGCAGAAGTGTATACTTTCCTACCAAATCTGTCCAGGGCCCTGGAATCTCTATCAGAGGGGGTAGGGTTTTTGGCAGTAGTAGCCTTAATGCCTTTGGGTCCCTGTGAAATAGTCTTTGGGTCCGCAGTCGGATTCTTAAAGAGGAACTTGAGAGAGTCAAGTACTCTGTAATACTCGTCAGGTTTCCTGGGAGCTGGAGGTAAAGTGTCTGGGGCCTGGCTAGATTCCAAGAAGGCATCACCTACAATGTCCAGTACAGGAGCGATAGCTAAAGGCCTGTGTTGAGGTAGGAGTAAGAATTCCCTAAGCCTCTTTTTGGAGTCAGACTAATCCTGACTTTCCCAGTGGAAATGCTCCCTAAGTGTGAGCAAATTTTCACCAAAAGAGAAATCTTCGGGAGGGGAAGCAGAGGGAATGGAGTCCTCTGCATCAGAATCCTCATAGGTAGATAAGGGCAAATCCTGGTCATCAGAAGAAACAGAAATTTCAGAATCCTGATCAGAAGAATCAGAAGGAAAATCAGTTCTAGGTCTCTTAGAGGGAGAAGGCTGGCTTCCCCTAATTAGAGTAATAAGGTCTTCAGCCATTCTTATCATTTGTTTTTTAGGCGTATGGGCCTGACCATGTGGTTTGGACATCGGTTTTCTAAGCATGGATTGAGTTTTAGGCCTTGAAGAAGAGAATGGTGTCAGTTTGATATGCAAGTCAGTAGGCCTGAATACACCTTCAGAAGCTGGTGCCTGCACAGCAGCTCCGAACCCATCCAAGGTAGACATCCGCAGGTTCCATAGTCGAAGAAGCATCTTGCGGCATACCGGACTTCGAATGGATCTCAGTAGAGGCCTGCGAATCTGAAGTAGTGGGTATCAGGGGCTGCAAAAGCACCTCACTGAGTACCGGCGAACTGGCGACTAGCTTAATGGAAGCATCATCGGCAGCTTTGGACCTATGTGGTCTGTCTCTGTCTTTGAAGCGTTAAAACAAGATTAAATTTTGCTGCCTTATTCACTTTGTGGAGCTGTGATTATTGGATTCCTGTGTGTTTTGGTGTTTTTTGGTTAGTGTGACTTTCAAGGCACTTTTTCCTCCTTGTTTTTGAGGTTTGAGTTTTTTGTGACAATTGTTAACTTTTACTGACATCGGTTTAGAGCAAGAAAAAGGATCCCCAACGGGGTACTTAGCTTTTCTGAAGACTTCGGTTCTGAAACCTGAAAACGAAAATTTCAGGAGTCGGCCGACCGGCACTTGTGAACTGCTTCGGCTTCGGGCACTGCACGGCAAGAAAGACTGATGTAATGGCGTCAGCTGCATGCTTTATACCCCTGACTACCTGACGCCATGGAAGAAGAGACCGCAACTAACGCAGGACCCAGGACTTTGATAATCAGGCCGGCTGAGGGCTACCTGTAAGCAGATAACCCAAATGTAATGACTGCAACAGTGAAACACGAAGAACATCTCAAGGTAATCGCCGGAGTCGAGGTTGGAGGAACCATCTGCGCTGAATCCCCAGCTCGGAAGATCCTCGGATCCATATACCCCGAAACCGCAGGCCGGATCGGGGAAGGAGAAATCAGGTGAAAGAAAGTACAGTTGTGTACACTTACCATAAATGTAGATGTTCGACTGTATTCACTGTTGCAGTCATTACATTTGGGTAATCTGCTGGTAGGTTGCCCTCAGTCGGCCTGATTAACAAAGTCTTGTGTCCTGTGTCGGTTGCTGTCCCTTCTTCCATGACGTCAGGTCGTCAGGGGTATAAAACATGCAGCCGACACCATTACATCAGTTTTTCTTGCCCCAGAAATATATATATATATATATATATATATATATATATATATATATATATATATATATAAAAATTAAAACCACAAAAATATACCTCCAAACAAGCATAGTAAAAGAAAGTAGAGGTATAGTAAGAGAAAAATAGGGGGCTGCAGGGTGGGTAACCAGGACTGCAACAGTGAATACACTCGAACATCTACACAACTGTACTATGTTCTTCGTGTTTCACTGTTACAGTCATTACACTTGGGTAGAATACCAAAGCTATTGTTGGGAGGATGGATTTATACAGCATTAGGAGCAGCTATAAGGCCCTGCAGGACAACAGTGGCAAAACCAGCTCTGGATTTAGAGAAGAGAGGTAAATGGTAATGTTTGGTGAAAATACGAACTGAGCTCCAGGTAGCAGCTTCTAGAATGTCTCTGGTAGGAACCCCTCTGAGAAAGGCTGCAGAAGTAGATGCAGCCCTGGTGGAATGAGACTGATTCCCTTGGGGATAGATTTACCATGGTGCATATTGCAGAAACAAATGCAATGGCTTATCCATTTGGAAATAGTCTGCTTTGAAATAGCCTTTCCCTCTGCCCCTGCAGTAAATGCCACCAGTAGTTGCTCAGATTTACTTAGAGATTTTGCCCTGTTTAAGTAGAATCTTAAGTTGTCTGTGTACATCCAAAGAATGCAGAATCCGCTCACCCTTGTTCTGTAGATTGGGGAAGAAAGTTGACAGATGAATGGTCTGATTAACAGCCACACTGGATACCACCTTAGGCATGAAGGATGGATTGGTCCTGAGAGCCAGCCTGTCCGGATAAAAAATAATGAAAGGCTCCACTGCTATAAGAGCCTGTAATTCTGAAATCCTTCCAGCTGAAGTGACTGCTAAAAGGAAAGCTGTTTTCCACGAGAGAAATTTTAGGTCTGCAGTAGCAGCTGGCTCAAAAGGAGGGAGAGTGAGTTTTTCCAAAACAAAGTTCAGGTCCCATGCAGGAGTTGGTGCTCTCCTGGGAGATCTTAAATTTTTGACCCCTCTGAGATACTGCTTTAGCAGAGGATGAAAGAAGAGGGGAGGTTCTGTGTTGTAACGAGCTGAAATGGCAGAGGCATGGATTTTTATGGAAGAAAAGGATAGGCCCTTGTGAAGCATCTCAGTTAAGTATTGAAGAATCTGAGGAATATTGGGCATTGCTGTGCTTTTTCCTTGTGATTGGTTCCAGGCACAGAATCTTTTCCATTTGTCAGCATAAGACTTTCTAGTGCTAGGTCTTCTAGCTTCCAAAATGACATCCACGACTGGTTTGCTGAGGGGATGCCAAGGGTGAAATTAGTTGATTAGCCACGCTGCAAGATTCAAAGTTTGGAGCCGAGTGTGCAGAATTTTGTAGTTCTGCTGAGACAGTAGGTAAGATGTCTGAGGCAGGTGCCACGGATGAAGGTGACACATTGCGCAGGAGTGGGTACCAGTGCTGGCGAGGCTAGTCTGGAGCAATCAGAATCATTTTTGATTTGTCCTGTTTGACTTTTAGTAGAACTTTGGAGAGCAGAGGCAGAGAGGGAAAAGCAGAGACTGATAGGGCGTCCACTTTCCAAGCTTTTTTGTGATGAATTCTTGTGCAGAATTTGTCCAATTGAAAGTTCTGGGGTGAGGCAAAAAGATATATGTCTGGGTTCCCCCATTTGCGTGTCAACATGTTGAAAACTTATGGTTCCAGTTTCCATTCGTGTGGGTCCATTAGATTTCTGCTTAGTTCGTCTGCCACAGTATTTAGCTTTCCTGGCAGGAATTGAGCTTGTAGTTGTATCTGATAGGTCAAGGCCGTGTCCCAAAACTCCACGGCAAGTCTGCAAAGTGGGTAGGAATGTGTACCCCCCCCCCCTGCTTGTTTATGTACCACATAACTGTGGTATTGTCTGTCTTTATCAGTAGCTGTCCTGGATGAAGGTAGTCCTTTAAGGCTGTCAGAGCATTCTGTACAGCTAGCATCTCTTTCTGACTGATATGTAGGTGCATTTGATTTGGGCTCCATTTGCCCTGAATGCACTTCCCTGCCAGATGAGCCCCCAAGCATAGTGTGATGTGTCTGTTGTTAGGGTTTGGGCGGCAGGGGGTAGAGTGAATGGCAGTCCCTTGTTTTGGTGGCAGGCCTCTGCCCACCATAGGAACTCTAGCTGCAAGCAAGGTATAATAGGAATCATTGTTTCCAGGCTGTGACAATGTTGACTCCTTACACTTTTTAAGTACCACTGAAGTTTCTTCATATGCAGTCTTGCATATGGAATTAGAAGAATGCAGGAGGCCATGTACCCAAAGGCCTGTAGAATTTGTCTTGCAGATAGCAGGGTTTTTGTGGCCACCTGTTTGAAGTAAGTCATCAATTGAATTTGCTTTTTTGGCATAAGGTAAGCCATCTGGGCAGTTCTATTCAAGCCTGCACCCAGGAATGTAATTTTTTTGAGAGGGTACCAGTTGTGATTTCTTTTCGTTTATGGTGTACCCCAGACAAGTTAGAACCCTTTTTACAAACGCCATATGCTTTAGAAGAATTTCCTTGTTTTCTGCCTGAATTAGACAATTGTCCAGGTATGGATATATTTGAATATTTCTTTGCCTGCAAAATGCAATTACTGGTGCCAGGCACTTCATGAAGATCCTGGGCACAGTAGATAAGCCAAAGGGCAGTGCAGAGAACTGGTAATGCAAGTAGCCTGCTTTGAAGCGGAGGTATCTTCTGCAAGATTCCCTGATTGGGATATGCAAGTAAGCCTCTTTTAAGTCTAGAGTTACCAACCAGGCATCTTTGCCTAGCATAGGTACTAGCTGTTGAAGAGTCAGCATCTTGAATTTTGGTATGTCCAGAAATGTGTTTAGAGTGGATAAGTCCAGAATTGGACACCATGATTTGTCTTTTCTGGGTACCAGGAAAAGTCTGGAATAGAAACCTTGTCCCTTTTCCTCTTCTGGTACTGGCTGAATAGCCCCCATGTTCATGAGGGACATAACTTGTTTCTGGGCCTCTGTCCATTGATTTGGGGGCAGATCTGGCCATCCGTTTGGGATTGGCAACGTGTGGAAGTGAAATCTGTATCCCTGGGATGCTATATTTAAAACCCATTTGTCCTGGGTAATAAGTTGCCAGTTTCCTACATGAAGTGCTAGTTTTCCCCCCAAAGGGGCGGCTAAGAGGTAAGTGCTAGGTGACTAGAGGGAAGTCATTGAGACTGTTTACCACAGGGAGATGCCTTGTTGCTTCCAGATTTGGAGGTGGAGACAACCCCATTGTTTTGTTCTAAAAGTTCGTTGTGACTGAAACCTGGAGCCTTTGGAATGTCTTGATTTGACTTGAGCGGCTCTCGTGGAGACTGGAAAGGACCAGTTCTTAGTAGGCCAGTGCCTACTAAATCTTGGAGGTTGCACTTGTAAAAATCTTTAACAGTTTGCATAGATTTAGCTTTATCTTCCATCTTTTTTAACACTTCTTCAGCCTTACTACCAAAGAGACGGTCCTGTTGTAAGGGGGCATCCAACAATTTTGCTTTAACATGATCAGGCAGAGTTTGCTCTTTGAGCCAAGCATGCCTTCTTAGTTCAGATCCAGTTACAGCAGCCCTGCAAGAGGCCTCCAAGGAATCAAAACCACACTGCAAAGTATGTTTTCCAACTTGTTCAGCTGAATGCAATGAATCCTGCAATTCTTGATTTTCCACACAGTCAGAGATTAACAATTTTCTGTTTAAGTAGTCCCATGATATGCTGTTGATATTTAAGCATATGGAATTGACAGTTTAAAGCCCTGATTGCCAAGGTTGCAGACGTGTAAACCTTCTTAGCCCAGCTATCCAGCGCCCTGGAATCTCTATCAGAAGGAGTAGGATTTTTGGCAGAAGAGGCCTTAATGCCCTTGGGACCCTGAGAAATGGTTTCAGGATCAGCAACAGGGATTTTGAAAAGGAATTTATGGGCGTCAGGAACCCTGTAGTATCTGTCTGGCTTACAAGAAGCCAGAGACAGAGAATAAGGAGTCATACTAGATTCTGAAAAAACATCATCAACAATGTCTAGAACAGGAAGTATAGCCAAAGGCCTATGCTGAGGAAGAAGAAGAAAATCCCCAAGTCTCTTTTTAGATTCAGAGAAATCCTGACTTTCCCAGTGGAAATGTTTCCTTAAGGCATGTAAAGTTTCCCCAAAAGAAAAACCCACAGGGGGAGAGGCAGAAGGAATGGAATCCTCTGCATCAGAGTCCTCATAAGTAGGAACAGACAAATCCTGTTCATTAGAAGAGTCAGAAGGAATAGAATCCTGTTCAGAAGATTCATAATCAATGTCTTGCCTAGGCTTCTTTGAAGGAGGGGGTTGGCTACCCCTGATCAGAGTAATTAAATCTTCAGCCATTTTGATATTTGTTTTTTAGGCATAGGAGCCTGCACATGTGGCCCAGGCGTCAGTTTTTTAGACACAGATTTAGATTTTGGCCTTAGTTTTGAAGATGGCGTCTGTCTAATATACAAATCTGTAGGCCTGAAAACACCCTCAGAAGCCGGTGCCTGCACAGTGGCCCCGGACCCAGCTAAGGTAGAGACATCTGCGGGTTCCATAATTGAAGCATCTCTCGGCATACCGGACTCCGAATGGGTCTCAGTAGAGGCCTGCGAATCAGAAGTAGCGGGTATCAGGGGATGCGAAAGCACCTCACTGAGTGCTGGCGAAACGGCGACTGGCTTAGAAGAAGTGTTGCTGTCGGTTTTGGACCTCGAAGGTCTGTCCCTGTCTTTTTCTTTGCGTTTTTAGGTATTCCGGTAGTCAGATTGCTAACCGACGACATTTCTGGATAGTTAAATCTTGAGCCAAAATATTTAGAAGCAAAAATATACAGACGTTTAATCGTATGTTGATTAAATTTAGCACAAAACCGACAGCAAGGCACGTTGTGGTCAGGGCCTAGACAAGGAATACAGTACAAATGAAAATCCTTATGAGGTATTTGCTTCCCACAAGTAATGCAATTATTAACTTTTACTGACATCGGTAATGAGCAAGAAAAAGTTTCCCCAACGGTGTACTTAGCTTTTAGTTGAAGACTTCGGTTCTGAAACTCGAAAACGAAAATTTCATGAGTTGGCCGACAGGCACTTGCAAACTGCTTCTGCTTCTGGCACTGCGCAGCAAGAAAGACTGATGTAATGGCATCGGCTACATGTTTTATACCCCTGATGACCTGACGTCATGGAAGAAGGGACAGCAACCGATGCAGGACCCAAGACTTTGTTAATCAAGTCGACCGAGGGCAACCTGACAGCAGATTACCCAAATGTAATGATTTCAACAGTGAAACACGAAGAACATCGGCATGGAGGTCCCCCCTCCAGAGGGAGAGGGGCCTGGCAAGACTCCCATCTGGATTTGGGTCCGAATGAATCTCCTCATCATCCTGTCCATATCCATTTCAGAAAGACTCCATTGAGCAAGAGGAAGCGACAGACTCAGATCAGGCTGGTCGCTGGGTGGATCTAGAGGAAGGCCTCGGCTCCTTCGGCTCCGGGGAAAATCTGGGGGAGTGGAGCCGAGGAGAAAAAGGTCTCGAGACCTTAGAAGGCAGGCTAGGGAAGGACTCTCGATCTAGAGACCATTTACAGGGCATATCCCCTTTCTTCTCTCTGTCTCTCCCTCTCTCTGCATCCTTGTGCCTGTCCTTTTTGTCTCTCCCTTTAGCAACATCACCTTCAACAGGTCTAGCGGGAGGGTGAGTCCCAACCTAAGAGGGGGGGGGGTTGGGCGGAAGTTGAAGAAGCCAAGGCCATAGAAGAAGAATCCAAGGTAGATGCTGGAAGCAGGCCTTTTGCCACAAGTTTGGCCTTACTATCTTTAAGGGCCCTTGGATTAAACCCTGCACAAAACTGAATTAGACGGACCAATGTGCTACGCCCAAGCAAACAACACAGAGTGTGGCCATCCACTGGCGAAAGCTTATGGCCACACACTGCATTTTTTAAAAGTAGGTTTTGGTTGTTCAGACATCCCCAAAAAAACAACCACCACACCTAAACACCCAACACACTACCTGACCACGCACACACTAAGGGAAGGGAAGGGCCTACACAAAAACTACCTCATATCATCTATAAACTTTTTTTTTGACAAAAAAAGACAAACTAGCGTTAGGGGGAGTAAAAGGGAACTAACTGAGAAAACTCTCTCAAACAAACCCCAAAAGCTCTTACAGTAAAACTTGAAAGCTCAGAGCTGCAGAGATCACGATGCTGATACACGAAGCGGCAAATGAGATCTGAGGGAAGGCAGGAGATGGTGGTGTGTTATGGGTAAAGGGGAGAAGCTTGGAGCAGATGCTTGTAAAGTTGCCGGCTCGGATCAGATATGGATCCGAATACCCACAGGTTGAAGATAAAATGAAGTTAACTACTTCAGATCTTTGCTTAAGGAGTTAAGGACAAAGATCAAATACTTTGTGAATTGAGTCTGGTAAATAATTGCCCTAAAGACAAGGGTAGCAGAGGTGTAAAGTTCTCCCGATCTATCCACAGCACTACCATCTTTAACAGTAGGTACAGCGTCAGCAATGGACAGAAGCTTTGAGGGCTTATCTGAAGATAGAGATAATGCAGAATGGTCTTCCACTTCGTTCTTATATAGATATTTAAGTTCATCAGGGACCCTGTAAAACCTGGTGTCTTAGGAGCTGGTGTTTGAGAATCAGGTGCAGAAGAGGTTGACTGAAAGGTGACCTGGAAAGCCTCAAGGACAGGGGGACTGGAGAAGGGGCAGGGCACCCATCTGCAAGATGGCGTAAAACCTCTTCTGAACATCAGTGATCTACATAGATTGCCAAAGTGTTTTATCATATTTTGTACAGTCTCTACACAGGAAGCTTCCCAGGAGAGAGGGAGTCCCCTTTGTCTAAAGAGATTTGCCATGGAGAATGCAGCTGAGATGAGTAGTCTAGAGAATGATCCAAGCCATAGTCCTGCTCCTCATCAGAAGAGGAGGAAACAAGAGTAGCTTTTGAGGAGTACCTACGGTTGCAAAGACCCAAAAGAGGAGGCTTTCAAAGATCTAATACCTTTGAACAACCCTTGAGAGACGTTTATCCACTCCTTCACCCTAGTTACTGAGGGACAAGCCACATGCTTAGTCTTCTGTTTTTTTTCTTTTTAAGTGTGAAGTCTACCTGGTAAGATGCATAAGTTTGAAACCATGTCTGACCTCTATCACAGAGCCTGGGATCACCTCCCTAACTAAAATTTGAGGGATACACCTTGTAGTCCCTTCTGAAATGATGAGATGCAGTTTTGTCTGACATACTGGCAGTCTGCAAGGCCCCAGGAGCTATACCGTCCACCAAATGGGTCTCAGTAGTGGGCAACTCAGAAATAGATTGAAGTACTGTGGGTTCTGCAACCTCGGTGTATACACTGGAGTCAGAAATGTTGGACTGTGTGTCCATTTGAGGCCTCAAGTGTTTTCTTTGACAGCAAAGGGATATCCGAGGAAGTGAGTCAGCCATCTTGGACTGAGCCAAATGTTTAAGATGCTGGATCTAGAGAAAAGTGTTCAGAGTAGAAAGCCTAGTCCCAAGGGTTTTTGGAATAAATGACTGAAAGATTTGAGCAATATATGTGACTGTGTTCCGGTTTAGGAAAAAAAGACACTTTGTATACAAGTCCTTGTATGAAATTCTGCCTACTGCACTCACACTTACCCTCCAGGCTGACATCCACAACTTTCTCAACAAGAAAAAAATCAAATCAAATGCAAAGGTTAGGCATTAGTGGGAAAGGTGTTGAGGAACAATGAAAATGGACAACACAAATGAACGTTCTGGTGAGTACATTAACTTCTTTATCTGATGTGATCAATTTTTACTCATTCCTCAACAACTGGGACAGAGTCCCCAGCTACCTGAAATCCTGGGTGGACACTAAGGAAGTATATTCCCGAGCAGTGCTGAGCCAAATGCTGCTTTTCCCCTCGAGACCAGATCCAATTTGTAATGAGTAATAAAAGTACGAGGATTATCCCACATTGCAGCTGCTGAGATATTGTCCATGGAAGCCCTAATAAAAATGCTGATGATGTTGCCATTGACCTGGTTGAATGGGCTCTCAAAGGTTTTGGTAAGGATAGGCACAATTTTTTTTTTATAACCAAAGGACACACAATCAGCCAACCATCTGGCTAAAGTTACTTTTGTAACTGACTTGCCTAACTTAGATTCCTCAAAGGAAACAACTGGTTTGTTTTTCTTAAATTCTTTGTTCTATGTAAGTAAAAACATAACTGCCTGTGAACGTCCAGCAAATGTAACATATATTCACCTTTGTGAAATTCGGAAAGAAAACTGGAAGATAAATGGACTGACTGATGTTGGATTCGAACGCCACGTTACAAAAAAAAGGAAGGACTGGTTTTGCAGAGCTACCCTGTCTTTACGAAATATTAAATAAGGAGGTCTAGAAAGCAAAGCTTGAAGTTCTGAAAGTAAATGAGCAGAAGTAATGGCTACCAAAGAGTTTTCTGGGTTAAAAACTTTAATTCACATTTTGCTGCTGGTTCGAAGGGAGAATGAACCAAGGCTTGTAGTACTAAATTTAAGTCCCATGGTGGAGTTGGATCTTTATAAGGTGGTCTCAAAAGAAAGGTACCCCTTAAAAAGACCTTACAAAGTTTTGATGAAGCTAAGGTGGAATTTTAAACTCCTATATGAAAATTAGAAACGGAGCCTAGTTGAACTTCAACAGCTGAGGAACTGGCCCCTTCATTAAAGACTGTTACTAGAAACTCAAGAACTTTATGAACTAGTGCTAAGAAAGGGTCAATATCTTTTTGCTGTGCCCAAAAAAACAAATCTTTTCCATTGACTTCTGTAAATTCTCCTAGTGGAAGCTTTATGAGAAGACAAAAAAAGTATATGACAGACAGGGGAAGAGAGCCTGGGTTGTCTAGCTATCAATGGAAGTGGAGAAAACATGCGGTCACAGTTTCAGGTATGAGATGTCTGGGCGAATCATGTCTGACAGGTGAGACAGGAGGTCTGGGATTGGATCCATAATCCATCGAATGTAAACTAGATGAGGCCAAAGAAAGGGGAACCAAATCTATCGAGGCCAACAAGGGGCAATGAGGATGACTTTGCTATTCAATCGAGAAGCTGCACTTGTTGATGGAAGATGCAGAAAAGCCACACCATATATGGTCCCATTGGCAAAATATCTTTTTTGCGGGTCTATATGACGCTATCGAATGGACTAAATCGCAAATGCGTTGAGAGACCTCTTGTGAGGTAACAAAATGGACCTGCTCAACTTGTCTGCTATCATGCTGGATTTCCCTGACATGTGCATTGTTATCAGAAATTGATTGGATGACCTCATTCACTGCCACACTCTCAGAGCTTCTCAACACAAGGGATACGATGTGGTCCCTCCTTATTCATTGTTGTACCAAACCAGTGACATACTATCTGTCAGAATCCTAACTGTCTTGAAAGGGACAGAGTCTTGAAAAGCCTACAACACTAACAGCACTGCTCTCATTTCCAAGACATTGATATGTCTCTGCTGGCCTCTTTGGTGGCCATGTGCTTTGGACGGTCTTTCCCAAGAAGTGCCCCCCCCCCCCCGCCACCTAATATAAAAAGCGTCTGTGGTCACTACGGCCTTGGCTGAGGCAGAATGAAGGGATGGCCTTGTAAAACCTGATATGCGCGGATCCACCACTACAGGGATTTTTTGCATGCCTGGGTAATTTTGATCTGGGTGGACACAGGCTGGTATAGAATGGACTCCTGAGTTACTAATGTCCATTGAAGAATTCTCATATGGTATCTTGCTAGGGAACTAGAACAATCGCTACAGACGGCTTTTGGAATCAATCAGGCCAAAAGAGAAGAATTTTGAATCATCTTTTTGACTTAAAACTAACATTTGAGAAGGTTTTAACTGATATTTGTTAAGGTTGATGGTAATTCCCAGAAGGCAGCAAGTCCGAAGTACATAATCTCAAGCTCTTATCAGTAGATGCCTGGTCGGAGTGGTTGTAAGCCAGTTGTCCAAGTACAGAAACACCCGGAATCCCTGCAGTCTCACATGAGTTGCTACTACTACCATGCATTTGGTGAACACCTTGGGGGCTGTCGTGAGGTCAAAGGGCAGGGCTCTGAACTGGTAATGACTGGCTCCCAACTGGAAGCGTAGCAGCTTTTTAACTTCTAGAGCTGCTGTTTTCCTCTGACTGGGTGTGACACTGGGAATTTTGTTTAATGCTGGAGGGGTTGGGTGGGAAAAGGGAATTATATAACTACTGGAAATAATCCTCTGCACACAGGTATATTTTGTAACATCTAGCCAGGCTCTCTGGTACAGAGATAAATGACACCCAACTGCCTCCAGAGGTGGACTATCAGGCCTCCTTTCAGAAGCATTGATAGGGTCAGTCAGAAAAAGAATCTCTAGAAGCCTGATTCTGCTGGCCTCCTCTGTTGCGTGGGTGGCATCTTCCATTTGAGTTCCCCCCTCTCCCCAGGGGAAACTATCTCCACGTGGATCTTGGAAAGGAGCCTGGGACTTTTTGAATCACATTTTTTGACCCCCTTATTGCTTTCTAAATAGGGTTCTTTGAGGGGTCAAAAAATGTACACTCACTGCAGAGAGGGTCTTAGCATACTGCTTGCACCTAAATGGTGTGTCCTTTACTTTCTAGCTGAACAAACAGCTTCTGTCAAAAGGTGTAGTGACAAAAAAGGACTTGACGGGTCCTGCAAAATCACAGGCGCATCCAGGCATGCATCCTAAAAGAAAAGCATGAATCCACAACCCTTGAGGTACCTTCAGCTGTGTGTGAAATGAGCCTCATGGACAAATTAGTGATAGGCTGTAGGGTAGCCATTTGTGAGGCAACAGAGGTCTGAGCTTCAGACGTACTGGTCCCAGTGAGGGATTTAGAGAGTTCTTTAATCAGATCCCTCTGCAATCTAGTGAAGTGTGCCAAATAATTCAGTGACTTGAATGCACTGGTTGCTAATGCATATACAAACTTCCCAAATCTGTCCAACTACCCTGACTACCTGTTAAAGGGATGGACAGAAGAACATTGTTCTGCAAGTTCTTTCTTTGGAGTTGCCACCACGACCATGGCATCTACCGGTATTCCCTTGCTCCTCTTCCTTTTGGTAGTGCCAAAATCCTGACTGGTCTTTTGGGGATTGGCTCAACAGTGTCTGGTTCCTTCCACACCTACCTAGAGATCAAATCAATGAGCCCGTCGGCAGGCGGAGTTAACCAGGAAGTAAATGGGACACACCCAAAGGCTTCCAGGAATACAGATTCCTCTTGGGAAGGGTTTTCGGTGGACCAACCATCCCTTTGCTTGAGGATTTCCATGATGTTTACGAAGAAAACATCATCAGGTGGTGATCTTGGGGACCCTTCCCCCTTATCAAAATCGGTATCTTCAGTGACTGACTCTTGAGGAGAGTCTAAGTGCCTCCTCTTGCACTTTCTCTTCCTAGGGACTTCTTCAATGGGATGTTCCTGAGAAAAATCAGAAGAAATGATAACACCCTGTTGGGTAGCCTGAAGACTAACACACCCAACAAAAAATAAAAAAGTAATCTACTTTCGTTTTAGTTTCGCCTCATGTGAGGTGAATTTAGAAGTTATGTACTCACCATAACGTTCCATCTGAGTAGGTATCTTCATTTGTCTGCAACCTTTGGGATACGGATCCGATCTCGGATCCGAGCCGGCAACTTTTACCACAGCATAGATCCGAGCTCCTAGCTCCTCCCTTTACCCATAATCCCCTGCCAACCCTAACTGACCTGAGATCAAGTTTGCCCGATATAAGCAATATAAAGGTGCCCCGGAAGGGGCTAATCCAAGACAGATCCTAAAGGTCAGGGGGAAGGAGGGGGGGATGGTTGCAGACAAATGAAGATACCTACTCAGATGGAACGTTATGGTGAGTACATAACTTCTAAATCTGAAGTAGGAACTTCATTTGTCAGCAACCTTTGGGACAGAGTCCCCAGCTACCTGAATCCTGGGTGGCCTTTATGGAAGAACATTCCGGAGCACTGCAGAGCCAAAGGACGCCCTACCTCTGGAGACGACATCCAGTTTGTAATGGCTGATAAAAGTATGAGATTAGGCCCAAGTGGCTGCGGAACAAATATCATCTAAGGGAACCCTAGATTTAAAAGCCGTCGAAGCAGCGACAGCCCTAGTAGAATGGGCTCGAACCCCTTGAGGTGCAGGCCTTCCCGAACTCTGGTATGCTAAAAGGATACAGTTAGCTATCCACCGTGATAGAGTAACTTTAGAAATTGCCTTGCCTAAACTTGTTTTGGCAAAGGAGACAAACAACTGGCCAGATTGCCTATGACCAGCAGTTTGATGAGTATAAAAACGTAACTGTCTGTGCACATCCAAGGAATGCAGCTTGTATTCTCCTTTGTTCTGGTAATGGGGAAAGAACACGGGAAGATTAATGGATTGATTAATATTAGCTTCTGAGGACACCTTAGGCAGAAAAGACGGATTGATCCTGAGGTAAACCTCTATCCGGGTGGAAGGACAAATAAGGCGGTTTAACACATAGAGCCTGAAGTTCAGAAACCCTTTTAGCTGAAGTAATGGCCACTAAGAAGGCTGTTTTCCGAGAGAGATGTTTAAGATCAACCGTGGCTGCTGGTTCGAAAGGGGGACTAGTCAAGGCTTGGAGGACCAAGGACAAATCCCATGGGGGTACTACCTCCCTGACTGGAGGTCTGAGAAGGAAAATACCCTTGAGGAACGCCTTACAAAGCTTAGCAGTCATCAGAGGCCACTAAGAAGGCTGTTTTCCAAGAGAGATGTTTAAGATCAACCGTGGCTGCTGGTTCGAAAGGGGGACTAGTCAAGGCTTGGAGGACCAAGGACAAATCCCATGGGGGTACTACCTCCCTGACTGGAGGTCTGAGAAGGAAAATACCCTTGAGGAACGCCTTACAAAGCTTAGCAGTCATCAGAGGGCCTGATTCATGTCCTACATGATAATGCGAAATCGCTGCCAGTTGTACTTTGACTGTAGAGCAGCTAGCATCTTGATGAAAGAGGGTAGTTAAGAACTCCAAAACCGACGTGAGAGGCGCCGTGAAAGGACCCAAGTGATAGTGCTCCGCCCAGATGGAGAAACGCTTCCACTTGCTTCGATAGACTTTTCTGGAGGAAGGTTTATGTGCTGCTACTAGGATGGCTTTGACTGGTGAGGAGATTCCGGGAGTCCTAATCAGGAGTGGAACTGGAGCAACCAAGCCATTAGCTTGAGGTTGACCAGTTTGGGAGTCTGGAGACCCAGAGGGTGGGTAATGAGATCCGGGAGTGGATCTAGAATCCATGGTGGATGAATTAGGTGAGACCACAGGTACTGGAACCATGTTTGACAAGGCCAGAATGGGGCAATGAGGATCATTCTGCTCCCCAGCCGAATGGCTTTCTGTAGGAGTTTCAGCATCATGGGCAACGGGGGATAAGCGTACAGGAGACCGGGAGGCCAAGCATGTACTAGAGAGTCTCTTGGGGACTCCCCCTGTGGGGGAATTAGAGCGAAGTAACTGTTGCATTTAGTATTTGAAGGAGAGGCAAAAAGATCGCAACAGGGTTGCCCCCATAGGGCAAATATCTGCTTCGCTACTAGGGGATTGAGAGACCATTCGTACGGAGTCAGAATCGAATGACTGAGCCTGTCTGCTAGAATGTTGGACCGTCCCAGAATGTGCGTTGCAATAAGAAAGCGGTTGGTGGAAATCGCCCATTCCCACACTCTCATGGCCTCGCGACAAAGGGGATAAGACCTGGTTCCCCCCTCTTTGTTGATGTACCAGACAACTGACATGTTGTCCGTCTGTACTGCAATTGTCCCAATCGGTAGAAGGCTGTGAAGTGCCTGCAACGTCAAAAGCACCGCCCTCATCTCTAGGACATTGATATGCAAGGAGGTCTCTGTGTCGTTCCACGTGCCTTGGACCGTTCTGCCTGAATAGTGCCCCCCCCACCCCAGGCGAGAGGCGTCCGTGGTCACTGCGGCGACGGGGAAGGCATCGAAAATGGTCGTCCCATGTGGAGACTCGGGGACCGGAGCCACCACATGAGCGACATTCTGCAAGCCCTGCTTAGGGGAATGGGATGAGACAGGGAGTTGAGAGACAGGGACCATTGTACTTGGAGGGTCCATTGCAGAACCCTCATATTCAGGCGGGCTAGGGGTAGAAGGGGAATAGCTGCCGCCATGGACCCTAGAGCCCTCAGGATCAATTCCGCAGATGGAGTGGAAAGAATGAGAATGGCCTTGACATGCAACCTCAGGTTTTGAAGCTGATCGGGGGTTAAGAAGGCAAGCATTACCCTGGAGTTTAATCTGGCCCCTATGAAATCTATCACCTGTGAGGGGACTAGAGATGATTTGATCATGTTGATAGTTAACCCTAGACGTGGAGCAAGGTCGAGGAAGTAATCCCTTCCTGAACAGAGTAGATGCCTTGTTGGGGCGATGAGGAGCCAGTCGTTCAGGTACGGAAAGACCTGAATTCCCTGAAGCCTCAGGTGGGCCGCTAAGACTTTGGTGAACACCCTGGGGGCTGAGGTGAGACCGAAAGGAAGGGCCCTGAACTGAAAATGACTGGCTCCCAGCCGGAAGCGGAGGAACCTCCTGGAGCGTCTGTCCACTAGGATGTGGTAGTATACATCCTTGAGGTCTATTGAGCACATCCAATCGTTCTCCCATAGTAGAGGGAGAATAGATTGTAAGGTGACCATTCGGAACTTTTCTTTGGGTACTGCCAAGTTCAGGAGAGAGAGATCGAGGATGGGTCTCAAGTCCCCCGTCTTTTTTGGCACCAGAAAGAACCTGGAGTAAAACCCCGATCCGAACTGATCTGGGGGGACGGGTTGGATGGCTCTTTTTTGTAAAAGCTGCTGAACTTCTGTAGCAGCTGCCTCCCTCTGATTGGGTGGTACATCGGGGAGGCTTCTGATTTTGGGGGTTACAATAAAGGAAATTTGGTAACCTCTGGATATGATGCGAAGCACCCAGTGGTCTGTTGTTATGGACTCCCACATTGCTAGGTGCTTCGAAAGACGCCCCCTGACTGCCTCCAGAGTGGAGCAGCCGGGTAACCCCTCAGGGGTTCTGCGTGGGCCTCTCAGAGAAGGGTTCTCTGGACCCAAAGTTTCTGGGACCCCCTCTGCCTCTTGGGCGGTGTCCTCCCTGTCCTCATCTGCCACGAGAGGACTGGTTGTCCGGAGCAGACTGGGACTGATGCGATTTTCGGAACCACATCTTCTTCTGACCCTTTTGGTTCTTAGAAAAAGACCTCTGGGGAGCAGAGAAGCAGACTCCGACGGCAGACAACGTCTTCCCGTCTTTCTTGTTCTGGACTAAGGTGTCGCGAACGGTTTTGTCAAAAAGTGCAGAACCATAAAAGGGGGCATTCGCGAATGACGCCTTAAAGGGTTCCGAGAAGTCACAGTGTCGGAGCCAGGCCTGACGTCTGATTACCAGGCCAGCTCCGCCGGCTCTAGCGGCTCCTTCAGTGGCATGTGACAAGAGCCGCATAGAGGTATTAGAAACTGAGCGTAGAGTAGACATTCGGGAGGAGTACAGCTGCTTGTCTCCTTCCGACATGGACGCATGCAGCGTTTTCTTTTATTAGATCCCGCTGCATTCGGATAACGTGTGCCATATAGTTTAGCGCTCTCATGGAGAAGGTTGCTGAACTAAAGACCCGCTTCCCCAGGCGGTCCATCGCTCAAGAGTCTTTACTCGGAGGGTGGACCGCAGAGCTCTCCTGAGCCAGCTCTCTCTTGGTGGCCGCCACCACCAACATGGCATCCACAGGGGGACCTCTGCTCCAGTGGGTTCTCTCAGCAGGGGGACTCAGGATCCTGTCCGGGCGCTTGGGGATAGGCTCCACAGTGTCCGGCTCCTTCCAAGCCCTGGTGGCAATGAGGTCCACCAGGGGATCGGGGGGAGGGGACACCCAAGAGGTAGATCGCCCTGCTTCAAACGCCTCTAGGAATACGGACTCATCGGAGGAAGCCTTAGGGGCAGACCCCCCCCCCTAATCCTGAGCATTTCCATGATGTCTCCAAAGGAGACATCCTCGGGGGGTGATCTTGGGGAGCCTTCCCCTTTATCTAAGTCCGTATCTTCGGTAAGGGACTCAGGGGAGTCCATGTGCCTACTCTTACACTTGGCTTTGTGAGGTACCTCCTCGGGGGGGCTGTCCGAGGAAGACTCACCAGCAAAATGAAGTTCCGCAGGAACACCCAGAGACGTCGGAGCAGGCTGTCCCGAAGGCCGGGTGATGGGAGCCCGGACTAGCTGAGAGGGAGTGCAGGGAGGAGCCGAAGCCAGGACCAGGGGTCCGGATACACTCAACAGTGCCCTTTCCACCACCGTGAAAGCCGAGGGAGAGCCACTCTCAATAGGCTCCGAGAGTCGGCTCCCACTCGGATCCGGGGCCAAGACCCTCGGATCCGAATGACCCGTGTGCTCCGACTGGGACAGAGCCGAAGTCACACAAAGTCCCTCGGATCCGAAGCTCCGCCCACGGCTCCAAGAGGTCGGATCCGACAAACTCGAGGGACCAGTCGGAGCCGAAGTAACTAGTACTGTCGGCTCCGACATACCCCCGGATCCGACGCAGCTCGGCTCTGAGTGCTCCGAACCCAGGAAGTGGGATGGAGAAGGAGCGATTGGGGCAAAAAAGGGGGCTGAGCTCCCCCCGGAGGAGGGGGGAGGCAAGAGCACTCCCATCTGCAGCTGGGCCTGGATGAACCTCCTCATCATCCGGTCCATGTCTGCATCTGACATGCTATAAGTAGACCTCGAAGAGGCCACCGAGGCAGACCTAGAGTGACGCCTCGATGACCTCGACGGAGACCGGGTTGCCTCCTCCCCAGGTCCCGGTGAAAAGCAAGGGGACCAGAGCCGAGGAGGAGGCGATCCAGAAACCCTGGAAGGAGAAGCCCGCTTGGAGGGCGGGGCCGAGGAGGAGGAGGAGTCAGCGCGCCGCTTATGGTGCTTCTCCTTCTCCTTCTTCTTGGTTTTTCCGGCCTCCCTATCCTCCGGGGCCAAAACGGGAAGTTGAGTCCCGACCGGAGGGAGGGAGGCAGGGGTGGTCGCTACCAAGGACTGGGTAGTGGCCACTGAAGAATCGGAGGTCGGAGCCGAGTCCGGGGGCAAAAGGCCCGCCAGAATCAGCTTCGATCTCCAGTCCTTAAGTGCCCTGGGGTTGAACGCTGCACAAATCGTGCATCCCGAAGAGAGGTGTTCAACCCCAAGGCACCTAACGCACCGAGTGTGGCCATCCGCCAGTGAGAGCTTATGGCCACACTCGGTACATTTAGAAAAGATGGCTTTAGGGGCCTCCGACATTGTTTAAAGTAAACCACACTCACTAGGCCCCTAACACACCACAAACACAAACTACGGTACAGCGAGGGTAGGGAGGAAATTTAACAAAAAATAAATAAATAGGAGGGAACCTACACAAACTCACTCAATCACACAAGAAAAATTAAAATTTCTTAACTTTTCTTCACAAAAAACTACCAAATGCCAGGAGCTCAAAATCCAGCTTGTTGGCTTGAAGCACGGCAAACTAGATCTGAGATCAGTTAGGGTTGGCAGGGGATTATGGGTAAAGGGAGGAGCTAGGAGCTCGGATATATGCTGTGGTAAAAGTTGCCAGCTCGGATCTGAGATCAGACCCGTATCCCACAGGTTGCTGACAAACGAAGTTCCTACTTCAGATCAATTGTTTTTGTTCTACCCTGGAGACTTTGTTGACTCCCTGTGTTACAGAGGGAGTAGAGTAATGAAGCTCAAGGCACAGAGACATACAGGATTCAGACGGGAGATCCGAGGAGGGAGGAACTGTCCATCCTGCAGAAGCAGAAAAAAAATCTTTTCACTACCTCAAATGCAGAGTGCCCCAGGGAGGAGGAGGACAATGAAGCCAAGAAGCCATGTTACCAGATCAGTGGCTCCCCCCGACCCAAGGGCAGTCCAACCAAAGCAGAGGTCAGAGACAAGGTGTCCAATGCTGAAGCTCTGAGGGGAAGAGATGGCTCTAAGAACTTTGGAGTCGACTCTAACACCACACCACAAAAAAGAAGGAAGAACCAGTACCCAACACTTGAACTCGAGCAGCCATAACCAAGCAATAACAGGTACTGTATGAAACAACAGGCAGCAACTCACCACAGCCAGGCTTAAAATCAAAGAGTTTTACTGAAATATCTACACAATGAAGGAAAAAAAAATCACAAAAATAACTCCACCAGATCAAAAAGGCACAATAAATTAATGCATTAACTAAATCACTGCATTTTCGTCCAGACTAAAGGACTTCTTAAATATCCAAGGTTAAACAAATTAGTGTGCATGTATGCATCTCTCTCTCTCTCTCTCTCTCTATATATATATATATATATATATATATATATATATATATATATATATATATATAATACACACACACACACACACACACACACACACACACACACACACACACACACCCTTCCTGCTCTTAATCAAATGAAATGATAGAGTTAATTGAATAATTAAACAAATGAACCAAAAATCAGCTCTACAAAAAGAATCTTTTTAATGGGAAAAATTCTTTATGAAAGGGAAAAAATCATTTTAAAATTGTGTTACAAAAGAAGACGAAAGTGCAGAGAATTGTAGCCTAAGCCTAAAAAACACTGTATGCTATAGATACAAGGAAAACATCCCAACATTATTATTATTTATTTATTTTATTTTAACATTATTTTACCAGGATAAATCCAACTGGACACAAAGTGTCCATTTTCAGTGGAGTGGTGGGGAGAAAAGCTCCAAGGAAGTTAACAGAGTACATACATGGTTTAGATAACATGCAAAAATGTAAATAATAAATAAGGTAACTGATGAAAAATCTGTAAATATAAAAGCGCTCTCTTGGTGGCCGCCACCACCAACATGGCATCCACAGGGGGACCTCTGCTCCAGTGGGTTCTCTCAGCAGGGGGACTCAGGATCCTGTCCGGGCGCTTGGGGATAGGCTCCACAGTGTCCGGCTCCTTCCAAGCCCTGGTGGCAATGAGGTCCACCAGGGGATCGGGGGGAGGGGACACCCAAGAGGTAGATCGCCCTGCTTCAAACGCCTCTAGGAATACGGACTCATCGGAGGAAGCCTTAGGGGCAGACCCCCCCCCCCTAATCCTGAGCATTTCCATGATGTCTCCAAAGGAGACATCCTCGGGGGGTGATCTTGGGGAGCCTTCCCCTTTATCTAAGTCCGTATCTTCGGTAAGGGACTCAGGGGAGTCCATGTGCCTACTCTTACACTTGGCTTTGTGAGGTACCTCCTCGGGGGGGCTGTCCGAGGAAGACTCACCAGCAAAATGAAGTTCCGCAGGAACACCCAGAGACGTCGGAGCAGGCTGTCCCGAAGGCCGGGTGATGGGAGCCCGGACTAGCTGAGAGGGAGTGCAGGGAGGAGCCGAAGCCAGGACCAGGGGTCCGGATACACTCAACAGTGCCCTTTCCACCACCGTGAAAGCCGAGGGAGAGCCACTCTCAATAGGCTCCGAGAGTCGGCTCCCACTCGGATCTGGGGCCGAGACCCTCGGATCCGAATGACCAGTGTGCTCCGACTGGGATGGAGCCGAAGTCACACAAAGTCCCTCGGATCCAAAGCTCCACCCACGGCTCCAAGAGGTCGGATCCGACAAACTCGAGGGACCAGTCGGAGCCGAAGTAACTAGTACTGTCGGCTCCGACATACCCCCGGATCCGACGCAGCTTGGCTCTGAGTGCTCCGAACCCAGGAAGTGGGATGGAGAAGGAGCGATTGGGGCAAAAAAGGGGGCTGAGCTCCCCCCGGAGGAGGGGGGAGGCAAGAGCACTCCCATCTGCAGCTGGGCCTGGATGAACCTCCTCATCATCCGGTCCATGTCTGCATCTGACATGCTATAAGTAGACCTCGAAGAGGCCACCGAGGCAGACCTAGAGTGACGCCTCGATGACCTCGACGGAGACCGGGTTGCCTCCTCCCAGGTCCCGTGAAAAGCAAGGGGACCAGAGCCGAGGAGGAGGCGATCCAGAAACCCTGGAAGGAGAAGCCCGCTTGGAGGGTGGGGCCGAGGAGGAGGAGGAGTCAGCGCGCCGCTTATGGTGCTTCTCCTTCTCCTTCTTCTTGGTTTTTCCGGCCTCCCTATCCTCCGGGGACAAAACGGGAAGTTGAGTCCCGACCGGAGGGAGGGAGGCAGGGGTGGTCGCTACCAAGGACTGGGTAGTGGCCACTGAAGAATCGGAGGTCAGAGCCGAGTCCGGGGGCAAAAGGCCCGCCAGAATCAGCTTCGATCTCCAGTCCTTAAGTGCCCTGGGGTTGAACGCTGCACAAATCGTGCATCCCGAAGAGAGGTGTTCAACCCCAAGGCACCTAACGCACCGAGTGTGGCCATCCGCCAGTGAGAGCTTATGGCCACACTCGGTACATTTAGAAAAGATGGCTTTAGGGGCCTCCGACATTGTTTAAAGTAAACCACACTCACTAGGCCCCTAACACACCACAAACACAAACTACGGTACAGCGAGGGTAGGGAGGAAAAAATTTTAACAAAAAATAAATAAATAGGAGGGAACCTACACAAACTCACTCAATCACACAAGAAAAATTAACATTTCTTAACTTTTCTTCACAAAAAACTACTAAATGCCAGGAGCTCAAAATCCAGCTTGTTGGCTTGAAGCACGGCAAACTAGATCTGAGGTCAGTTAGGGTTGGCAGGGGATTATGGGTAAAGGGAGGAGCTAGGAGCTCGGATATATGCTGTGGTAAAAGTTGCCGGCTCGGATCCGAGATCAGATCCGTATCCCACAGGTTGCTGATAAACAAAGTTCCTACTTCAGATCAATTGTTTTTGTTCTACCCTGGAGACTTTGTTGACTTCCTGTGTTACAGAGGGAGTAGAGTAATGAAGCTCAAGGCACAGAGACATACAGGATTCAGACGGGAGATCCGAGGAGGGAGGAACTGTCCATCCTGCAGAAGCAGAAAAAAAATCTTTTCACTACCTCAAATGCAGAGTGCCCCAGGGAGGAGGAGGACAATGAAGCCAAGAAGCCATGTTACCAGATCAGTGGCTCCCCCCGACCCAAGGGCAGTCCAACCAAAGCAGAGGTCAGAGACAAGGTGTCCAATGCTGAAGCTCTGAGGGGAAGAGATGGCTCTAAGAACTTTGGAGTCGATTCTAACACCACACCACAAAAAAGAAGGAAGAACCAGTACCCAACACTTGAACTCGAGCAGCCATAACCAAGCAATAACAGGTACTGTATGAAACAACAGGCAGCAACTCACCACAGCCAGGCTTAAAATCAAAGAGTTTTACTGAAATATCTACACAATGAAGGAAAAAAAATCACAAAAATAACTCCACCAGATCAAAAAGGCACAATAAATTAATGCATTAACTAAATCACTGCATTTTCGTCCAGACTAAAGGACTTCTTAAATATCCAAGGTTAAACAAATTAGTGTGCATGTATGCATCTCTCTCTCTCTCTCTATATATATATATATATATATATATATATATATATATATATATATAATACACACACACACACACACACACACACACACACACACACACACACACACACACACCCTTCCTGCTCTTAATCAAATGAAATGATAGAGTTAATTGAATAATTAAACAAATGAACCAAAAATCAGCTCTACAAAAAGAATCTTTTTAATGGGAAAAATTCTTTATGAAAGGGAAAAAATCATTTTAAAATTGTGTTACAAAAGAAGACGAAAGTGCAGAGAATTGTAGCCTAAGCCTAAAAAACACTGTATGCTATAGATACAAGGAAAACATCCCAACATTATTATTATTTATTTATTTTATTTTAACATTATTTTACCAGGATAAATCCAACTGGACACAAAGTGTCCATTTTCAGTGGAGTGGTGGGGAGAAAAGCTCCAAGGAAGTTAACAGAGTACATACATGGTTTAGATAACATGCAAAAATGTAAATAATAAATAAGGTAACTGATGAAAAATCTGTAAATATAAAATCTTTAAATGTAAAATATACAATATATAAATATGTAAATATTTAAATACAGAGATATATAGAACTGTGTAAATTTTAAAAGCTGTAGTATGAAAAATAACCTAATATAAAAGACTGGCTATAAACTCGCTGCCCTGAGTTTTAATACTGGCACAAAGGACATCTGTTCATTCAGATCAGGATAATTGTTGGTCTCCAATATAAGCTGCCAATATATTTCTCTATATTCAATCCTGGTCTCCCAGGGTCCTCCTCTAGGATCTTTTAAAATTTCTTCCAATACAAAGAAAGTAAAAAAAGCATTAGAGCAAACTGTAGTATTCTTAAAAAGCACATTAGTTTCATCCTTCTTAGAAATGGCATGGGAATGTTCATATAGCCTCTTCCTTAGTTTACGCTCTGTTTTAGCCACATAAAATACCTCACAGTGTCAGCATCGGGCGAGATAAATTACCCCAGAACTGTCACAATTAGAAAATTATTTAGCCTGAACAAGTTTATCCCTCGCCTTAACACACACTGACGGGGTACTGGATATACATGAACATTGGGCACAAGCTCCACATTTAAAAGTGTCAGCCCTTTTCTTAGTTACCATCCTACTATTCCTGTTAACTTGTTCTAAAATTTCCTTAAAGTTAGTTCCTTTTCTAAACACATACCTAATGGGGTTCCTAAAAATCACCTCAAGATCAGAAAATTCAGCAAAATGAGTCCAATTCTTAGAAATCACTCTCTTAATTAAATTCATGTAAGTTCATAGGTGTGTACTAGGCCAATGGCCCTGTAGCCTTTACAAGCCTAGCCCATACAAGTGCCCTGGCTTCATGCTGCTGTTAGTCCCCAGTGCTTCTATCAAGTACAGCCAATGGAGTGATTCCCAGGGTGAACTTTCTATTTCCCATCCACTCATCAAGATTTCTCTTGAAAAGGGCCAGTGAGGTGCTCTGCTTGACATGTATGAGAAGTCTATTCCAGGGCATGGGTAGTCTCTGGGTTATGAACCTGTCCCTCCAGCATGTTCTATTGATTGTAGTAATGGGTTTGAGGTCCCTGGAGCATGTGGTGCGGAGGGACTGGGATTTCTTTAGGGGTAACATTTCAAGTAAGGCTGAGTCAGACATGGCTTTGTAAGTCAAGCAGAGATAGCCTCTTAATAGATGATATGAGACAGAGAAAAGCTGGAGTTTCTTGAGTTTGTCCATGCAGGACATATGTTTAAGGCCTAGGATCCTTTTTGTAAGGTACTTTTGTGGCCTCTCCAGCTGTTGTAGGTGTCTGGTCAGGTACATGTCAAATGGGGCATTATATTCGATGATTGGTCTAATGAGGGATGAGTAGAAGGGGATGATGACCTCTTTCTTCCTGGATACGAAACCTTTTGTTATAAGATGTGCCACATAGAAGGACTTTCTGACCACAGTGGCAATGTGGTGGTCGACAGTGAGGTGGCTGTCGACCTGGGTGCCCAGATCTCTTATGGCCCCTTCAGTGTTCAGTGGGCTCCCACAATATCTACAGTAACAAAAATCAAATAATTAGAAAACAGATCAGACTTAACTGTCTTAACAAAATCCCATGAATCTTTAAATACTCCCTTCTGGATCCAACCAAATTTTCTTTAACTTATAATCTACGTATTGAGCTAAAGAATAAGTTTTAGAGCCATTAGCTGCAACTATTGGTCTAAGTAGGGGATCATTAATATCCTTATGAATTTTAGGGATACCAAAGATGGAGAGGATGGTGGGTTTATCCATTTTGTGAAAATTATATGTTTCCATATCAACCAAACCTTCCAACAATAAATATTTGAGGAACAAATCTATCCTGTAATAAGTTAAATTAATCTCATTTTTGGAAACCCTACTGTATTTATCCACATTCTCAAGAATATCCATCATCTTCCCACTGTACACCATGGTATCCATAATATGCCCTATTCTCTGTGTTGCAATGTTTGGTTAATGTAGTAAAGTAGTAAAGCTTCTCCCTACTTACTACCCCCTCTAACCCCTTCATTTTCAACTATAGCTTGTACTAACTCATATGTCTTGTTATACCCTTTCCTAGATTTGTCCATAAGACACTGTGTCTTCACTTAAAGGTTCTGCCTCTACCCAGGGATATCTGTCTACGATCTCCTCTCCCAGGAAAGCAAACAGCTGCTGACTAGTGTGCCTAAGACCCTGCAATAAAGTATGTTTTAAAAAACTGTGTAAAAAGCAACTTTGTTGTCACACAGCCTGATTTGTCTTAGCCTGTACACCCTACAACTCCTGTTGAGCACCGCACGTTGAACAGCCAGTTTAAACCTTCTCAAACTCTCCCAGTACATGCTTAACTGCCAAGAAATAAGGGGAATTTATACTTAAACTCCGTTCCCTACCTCCCCATATCTAACAAAGCCCATTAATTTCCTAACTAGAGTGACCTAGGGAAGAGAATCTATAGCAGCAATTCTGCTAAAGGTATTTTAAATCTAGTGAAATGGGAAAGTGCTCTCGTACATAATGATTGGACTGATTGTTTTTTTTCCCCACTTCCCTGTCTGGGGTGTAGCCCCGCTTCGCTCACCACCCACCCCCATGTCATTTTCTTTATACTTAACCACCTACTTCCTCCCACACAGGACTCCTCCCCTTCCAGTAACCCCTCCTAAACACAACACACCTCTGCTACACCAATTAACTCCACCTGTACATCATGCTTTGCACACAACCAACCCAACTACTAAATGCACTACTCTATCCTACTATTATCACTACCCTGCGTTTTCTATCCAACCTAACATCTTACCACATTCAACTCAGAAACCACACCCTACCCCCCGGCAAAATGACTACACAATTAGCCACACCAAACTAAATAGCATCCCTATAGAGCAATACATCCTCACCCACAGCCAAAAGCTTGCCTACCCACACTACAAACTAAAATTCAAAATAAACCCTCACAGCTCTCAAATGCTAAACAAATTATTATACACATTTAGTAAACACTGCTCATACTTACTCAAAACACTCACTAGTTGCGGTGACATACACCCCAACTCAGGACCTACATCACCTGTCAACTCCACCCCAAACCAACTAAATGCCCTTCACAATAGAACTAAAACATCTAACCTCTTCTTAAACATCAATGTAAGAAGCATACTCAATAAAATGCATGACCTTCATGCTTTGCTTACCCTATAAAAACCTGAAGTCACAATATTACCAGAAACACGGCTCAAACCAGAACACCACAATAATGAAATTACTTCCCCAGGCTACAATATGATTAGAAAAGATAGACTAGGAAAAACGGGAAGGGGTGTAGCACTCCTCTTCCAAAATCACCTCAACATACAGCAACTAGACTACAATAACCCAGAAATCAAAGATGTAGAACTAATCCTTGGCAAATTATAAATAAATCCCAATAAGCACATAATTACTGCAGGTGGCTATATCCCACCAGGCAAAAACACAACTGTCATGGATCACCTACTTAACTGGCTTTCCAACTCCTTTCCACATGAAACCATACGAGGGGACTTCAATACAGACTGGACAAAATGCTACAGCCACAATCCTTCTGCCTTTCTAAACCTCCACAGGTTTACCAAAACCATAACAACTCCCACAAGAAATGACAAAGCATCCAAATGCCAATCTATCCTGGACTGGATCCTTGTATTTGAGGCTCACCTATCCGTCTGTCTACCAGACAGCCTAAGTGACCATCACCAAACCTACTTAATTAGGTATAAATCACAATCTATCAACCAAACCTTCCTCAGGGAAGTTCGCAACAGAAAACAGTTTATAGCCACTAACTTCATCCAAGAACTACAAAGTGTCAGCTGGGCCCCCTTAAACAACTTTCCCTAGACAATGCCGTTGAACATTTCAACTCAAACTTCCTAAACATCCTAATCCACCATGCACCTTCCCAAACCATTAGAATAAAAACAAACTATGTCCCATGGCTCACCAGACACCAAAACTAAAATGAAAGAAAGAGACAAAGCCTGGGCACAATATCAGAGAAATAGAACCTCAAGTCTTAGACAAAACTATCTAGAACTCCGAAACAAAACCAAAAAGCAAATCAAACTAGACAAAGCCAATTACTAAAAAAACATGCAGGAAAAACATGCTCAAAACCCCTAGAATTTTGGGCTAATTTAAATAGCATACTAGGAAATACTACCACCCCATCCCCAGCACTACCTAGCAATCTTGAAGTCATTCCCACACAATTCAACAAATTCTTTACCAAAACTGTCCAAACCTTGGTTAATGCCCAATACAATACCAGTATTCCTACACCAATAAATACCCCCACCTTTCTCAATAACCAACCCAACATCCCCACCTTCAACCTCCACCCTGTGTCCACCAGGGTAATTTCTAAGCGCCTCAAAAAAGGTATAGTTGTGTACACTTACCATAAATGTAGATGTTCAAGTGTATTCACTGTTGCAGTCATCACATTTGGTTTATCTGCCTGCAGGTAGCCCTCAGCCAGTCTGAATACAAGAGTCTTTCTGCATCGGATGCTGTCTTTTCTTCCATGACGTCGGGTCATCAGGGGTATAAAACATGCAGCTGACGCAATTACATCAGTTTTTCTTGCCCCAGATGTCAGGTGCCCCTACAATAGGACGCAATTATATGGTATGGTACACTTCCATCAAAAAGCAAATACACCAGACAAAATAAATATACCAAACAAGAAGGAAAGGTAGAGCCAAGAGAAGTCAGGGGGCTGGAGGGAGGGTAACCAGGACTGCAACAGTGAATACACTCGAACATCTACATTTATGGTAAGTGTACACAACTGTACAATTTTCTTTGTGTTTCACTGTTGCAGTCATCACATTTGGGTAGATTCCCAAAACTAAGGATGGGAGGAGGAATTTAGATAGCATTAGGACCAGCTATAAGGCCCTGCAAGACTGCAGTGGCAAAGCCAGCTCTGGATTTAGAGAAAATTGGCAAATGGTAATGCTTGGTGAAGGTATGTACAGAACTCCAGGTAGCAGCTTCTAGGGTGTCTCTGGTAGGGATACCTCTGAAAAAGGATGAAGAGGTAGATGCAGCCCTGGTTGAATGGGGTCTGATCCCCCTGGGGGATAGGTTTTCCATGGAGCTTATAGCAGAAATTAATGTAATGGCCTATCCATTTAGAAATGGTTTGCTTTGAAATAGCCTTCCCCTCTGCCCCTGCAGCAAATGCCACCAGCAGTTGTTCAGATTTCCTTTGAGATTTAGTCCTGTCCAAGTAAAATCTAAGTTCTCTGTGCACATCTAAGGAGTGCAGTATCCATTCCCATTTGTTATGTGGATTAGGAAAGAAGGTTGGCAAATTAATAGACTGATTAAGAGCCACACTGGATACCACCTTGGGCATGAAGGAGGGATTGGTTCTGAGGGACACCCTGTCTGCATGAAAGATGATGAAAGGCTCCACTGCTATAAGGATCTGTAATTCAGATACCCTTCTTGCTGAAGTGATTGCTAAAAGGAAGGTTGTTTTCCAAGAAAGGAATTTTAAATCTGCACCAGCAGCTGGCTCGAAAGGAGGAAGAGTGAGTTTCTCTAATACAAAGTTAAGGTCCCAGGTAGGGGTTGGGACTCTCCTGGGTGGTCCTAAATTTTTGGCCTCTCTGAGGAACTGCTTGAGTAGTGGATGAGAGAAGAGGGGAGGTTCTGTGTTATAATGAACTGAAATGGCTGAAGCACGAATTTTGATGGAGGAAAAAGAAAGGCCCTTGTGAAGCATCTCAGTTAAGTATTGTAGAATCTGAGGTAAATTGGGCGCTGCTGTGCTCATCCCTTGACATTGGTTCCAAGCACAGAACCTTTTCCATTTTTCAGCATAAGATTTTCCAGTGCTAGGCCTCCTTGCCTCTAAAATGATATCCATCACTGGTTTACAGAGGGAAGGTAAAGGAGAGATTAGGTGATTAGCCAGGCTGCTAGGTTCAGGGTTTGAATTTGAGGGTGCAGAATCTGGTTCTCCTGCTGAGACAACAGGGTAGGCATCTGAGGTGCCATGGGGCCAATAGTGACACACTGCACAGGAGGGGGTACCAGTGTTGGTGTGGCTAGTCTGGTGCTATCAATATCATCCTTGGTTTGTCCTGTTTGATCTTTAGTAGTACTTCAGAGAGGAGAGGCAGAGGAGGAAAGGCATAAACTGATAGGTTTTTCCAGCTGAAGGACAGAGCATCCACTTTCCAAGCCTGTTTGTGGGGAGTCCTTGTGCAAAATTTGTCTAATTGTTAGTACTGGGGGGGGAGGCAAACAGTTCTATACCTCGGCTCCCACATTTGTTTGTCAACATGTTGAAAGTCTTTGGTTCGAGTTTCCACTCATGTGGGTCCATGAGGTTTCTGCTTAGTCCGTCTGCCAGTGTATTTAGTTTTCCTGGCAGGAATTGAGCTTGTAGATGCACTTGGTAGCTCAAGGCTGTGTTCTACAATGCCATGGCTAGTCTGCATAGGGGGTAAGAATGGGTACCCCCCTGCTTGTTTATGTACCACATAACAGTGGTGTTGTCCGTCTTTACCATTAATTGCCCTGGAAGAATGTGGTCCTTGAAGGCTGTCAGAGCATTCTGTACAGCTAACATTTATTTTTGATTGATATGCAGGTGCATTTGACTTGGATTCCATTTGCCCGGAATGCACTTTTCTGCCAGGTGAGCCCCCCATGCATAGTCTGATGCGTCTGTTGTTAGGGTCTGGGTGGCAGGGGGTAGAGTGAATGGCAGTCCCTTGTTTTGGTGGCAGACCTCCGCCCACCAAAGGAACTCTAACCATAGGCAAAGTATGATAGGAATCATTGCTTCTAGATCCTGAGAATGTTGACACCATAGGCTTTTCAGATACCACTGTAGTTTCCTCATATGCATTCTTGCATATGGAACAGGCCATGAACACAAAGGCTTGCAGTACTTGTCTTGCAGATAGCAGGGTTTTTGTGGCCACTAGTTTGAAGTAGGTTGTCAAATTAATTTGTTTCTCTGGCGTGAGGAAAGTCATCTGGGAAGTTGTATTCAAGCTTGCTCCCAGGAATATAACTTGTTGACAGGGTACCAGATGTGATTTATTTTCATTTATGGTGTGTCCCAGGCAAGTTAGCACCCTTTGTACAAAAGCCAAATGATTCAAAAGTATGTCCTGGCTTTCTGCCTGAATTAGACAATCGTCCAGGTATGGGTATATCTGAATATTTCTTTGCCTGCAAAATGTAATGACTGGAGCTAGGTACTTTGTGAATACCCTGGGCGCAGTAGATAAGCCAAAGGGCTGTGCAGAGAACTGACAGTGCATGTAGCCTGCTTTGAAGCATAGGTATTTTCTGCAAGATTCCCTGACTGGGATGTGCATGTTTGCTTCCTTTAAATTGAGTGCTGACAACCGGCATCTTTGGCTAGCATAGGAAGCAACTGGTGAAGAGTTAGCATCTTGAATTTTGGAAACACCAAAAAGGTGTTTAAAGTAGACAGGTCCAGGATAGGATGCCATGAATTGTCTTTTCTGGGTACCAGGAAAAGTTTTGAGTAGGAACCTTGTCCCTTTTCCTTTACTGGTACAGCTTGAATAGCCTTTATGCTTAAGAGAGAGAGTACTTGCTTTTGAGCCTCTGCCCACTGATTTGGGGGTAGATCTGGCCAACAGTTTGGGGTTGGTAACGTGTGGAAGTGAAATCTTTATCCTTGGGAAACTATATTTAAAATCCATTTGTTCTGGGTAATGAGTTCCCAGTTTTTTGCATGTAGAGGAATTTTTCCCCCCAAAGGGGCAGTCAGTTGAGAAGTGCTTGGAAGTTTTAAAGTTAAGTCATTGAGACAGTTTACCATAGGGGGGAGATTTGCTACTCCCAGATTTGGAAGTGGGGGTCTCCCATTGCTTAGTCCTGTGCGTACCCTGGGACTGAAGCCTGGGTGTTCTGCTGGATCTGGGTTTGGTCTGAAGGCCTGGAAGAGGCAGGAAAGGAACAATTCTTTAGAGGGCCAATGCCTACTAAATCTTGGAGGTTGTACTTGTAAGAAATCTTTAACAGTTTGCATAGACTTAGCGCTTTTTCCTCCATCTTTTTAAGAACAACTTCTACCTTGTTGCCAAACAGGTGATCCTAATTTAAGGGAGCATCCAGTAATTTAGCTTTAACGTGATCTTGCAAGTTTTGCACCTTAAGCCAAGCATGCCTTCTAAGTACAGACTCAGTGACAGCAGCCCTGCAAGATGCTTCTAAAGCGTCAAAACCATACTGCAAAGTATGTTTACCAACTTGTTCTGCAGAATGCACTAAATATTGCAATTCTGTGTGTTCAGCACAGTCAGGAATCAACATCATTTTCTGTTTAAGTAGTCCCATAATATGTTGCTGATACTTTAGCATATGAAACTAAAGTCCTAATGGCCAAAGTAGCAGAAGTGTATACCTTCTTACCCCATCTATCCTGCACCCTGGAGTCTATTCTCTATCAGAACAGGTAGGATTTTTGGCAGTAGTAGCTTTAATGCCCTTGGGTCCCTGTGAAATGGTCTCAGGATCCACAGTAGGATTTTTAAAAAGGAACTTGAGAGAGTCTGGAATCCTGTAATATCTATCAGGTTTTCTGGGAGCAGGAGGTAAAGATTCAGGGGCCAAGCTAGATTACGAAAAGGCATCATCAACAATGTCCAGAACAGGAGGAATAGCTAAAGGCCTGTGCTGGGGCAGGAGTAAGAAATCCCTAAGTCTCTTTTTGGACTCGGAGTAATCCTGGCTTTCCCAACGAAAATGCTCCCTAAGAGTATGCAGGGTTTCACCAAAAGATAAATCCTCTGGGGGGAATAGAGTCCTCAGCATCAGAATCCTCATAGGTCATCAGAGGAAACAGAAATTTCAGAATCCTGGTCAGACGTATCATAAGCAAACTCAGTCCTAGGTCTCTTAGAAGGGGAAGGTTGGCTTCCCCTGATTAAAGTAATAAGGTCTTCAGCCATTCTTATCATTTGTTTTTTAGGCATAGAGGCCTGATCATGCAGTCTGGGCATCGGTTTTCTAGGCATGGTTCGAGTTTTAGGCCTTGAAGAAGAAGAAGATGGCATCGGTTTAATATGCAAGTCAGTAGGCCTGAATACACCCTCAGAAGCCGGTGCCTGCACAGCGGCTCTGGACCCATCCAAGGTAGAGACATCCGCAGGTTCCATAGGTGAAGCATCTCGCGGCATACTGGACTCTGAATGGGTCTCAGTAGAGGCCTGCGAATCTGAAGTAGTGGTAACAGGGGCTGTGAAAACGCCTCACTGAGTACAGGCGGACTGGCGACTAGCTTAACAGAAGGGTCGTTGGCAGTTTTGGACCTATGCGGTCTGTCTCTGTCTTTATCCTTATGTTTTTTCAGAAGATCGGTAGTCGGATGGCTTAAAGCCATTTTGGAGTACACAGATTGAGTACGAAAGTAATTGGCTGCAAAAATAGCCACACGACGAACAGTTCGGGCGTTGAACAAGGCACAAAACCGACAGCGAGGGACATCGTAGTCTGGGCCTAAACAGGGGATGCAGTATGAATGAAAATCTCTATGAGGTATTTGCTTTCCACAGGTAAGACAATTGTTAACTTTTACTGACATCGGTTAGAGCAAGAAAAAGGATCCCCAATGGGGTACTTATCTTTTTTGAAGACTTCGGGTCTGAAACTCAACAACGAAAATTTCAGGAGACGGCCGACCGGCACTTGTGGACTGCTTCTGCTTTAGGCACCGCATGGCAAGAAAGACTGATGTAATGGTATCGGCTGCATGTTTTATACCCCCTGACGACCTGACGTCATGGATGAAGAGACAGCATTCGATGCAGAAATCTGTATACTCTGGTATTCAGGCTGATTGAGGGCTACCTGCAGGCAGATAACCTAAATGTGATGACTGCAACAGTGAAACACGAAGAACATCTAAAACTGACCACACTAGCAGCCGATAAGCTTCCAGCAGATTTCCTTCAGATATCAGCTGATGCCATAGCCTACCCAGTCTCTATTCTCATATATAGATCATTGCTGGATAACAAAGTACCCACCTCCTGGAAAATCTCACGCATTTCACTAGACAAAGGTGGAAACTCCTTAGAGCTGACTAACTATCTTCTAATTGCAATCCTATTATCTCTGTCCAAAATATCAGAAAGAGTGGTTCACACTCAACTAATGCAACACCTCAAAGATAACAACCTTCTCTCTACTTCACAACATGGCTTTAGACCATCTCACAGTACAACCACAGCCCTCCTATCATTCACAGATATAGTTAACCACCACAGAAACAATGGTCTGTTTGTTTCCTCCTTATTCTTAGACTTGTCAAAAGCCTTTGATATGGTTAACTACAGCATGCTTCTGAATTCTCTATCTAGCATAAACACTGGCCCCTCCTCTATTGAACGGTTTAACAGCTACCTATCTGGCCATCAATATAGTTCTCTGGAAAGACCAACTATCCCCCCTATTGCCAGTTACCATAGGAGTACCTCAAGGGTCTATTCTCGGTCCCTTACTGTTCTACTTATATACTAACCACATCACTTTCTCCTCACCCTCTGTGTCAGTAGTACAATATGCAGATGACATCACCCTAATTTGCTCTGCCTCCACACTACATGAAGTTCAAACCTTAACCCAGACCTACTTCATCCTCGCAGAAACCTGTTTCGCCAACATCAAACAACTTCTCAACCCCCCAAAAAAACAAACTTATTATATTTGGCCCTGGAAAATCACCACCACTAAACAATAGCTTCTCCATCAAATCCAAGGACAACACTCAAATCAGCCCTACCACACACACAAAACTGCTAGGTGTTGAAAGTGACAACAATCTTAGATTCGATATCCATACTGCTCAAACCATCAAGAAAGTTAACAAAAAACTTGGACTCCTTTATAGGAATAAACACTTCATGACTAGTAACACCAAAGCAACCATTACAAGGACCCATCTCTTATCCATCCTCTTATATGCCTCTCCCATCTTAACTAATCTCAGGAAAACAGACCTAAATAAAATGAAATCTTGTTACAACAAAATCGCCAAATTTACTACAGAATCCCCTTATAGGTCCCATCACTGTCCGTCACTTAAAACAAGTCAACTGGTTGGAGCTACCTCATATGGTACTACTCAACTATCTACTGTTTACAAACCCCACTACTTTCCCATCCTAACCCCTGCACTACAGGAACTCATACAACTACACATCCCCACTAGAACTCTTAGATCTAGCAACCAAAACCTCATAAAAGTCATCAAGCACAGAAATGATGCTGGCAAATCCCTTTTTGCCAGCACCATTGCCAAAAAATGGAACACTCTACCAATCCATACTACCTATCACCTCCACTACTCATTTTAAAAAACTCCTGAAAAAACATTTTCAGAATAATTGGTTATGCTCATGCCACTCAGCAGACTAACCTTCAAAAAGGTAACTCCTCTGTACCCCAATTACCCTCAGGTAGTCTGTTTCATGATTACGAAATTCTGCCACTTTCAGGTTTTTTGAGTAGAGATGTCTTTTCATACTCTATACCAAAATGTTTGACTTTTGTATGAACTGTCAATTTAATGTACCCCATACTGTATGTATCATCTCCTTGGGTGCATATAATGAAAGCTCTCGTAACATGAAATGAATGTCCCATGTAACTGCCTATTGGCTCAATGTATGTGTTGTTTTGGAGCTTATCTCCCTGGGCCTCAACTGAAAATGGGCCTGTGTTCAGTCAGACTTTCCCGGTTAACAAATGTAAAATAAAATAAAAGACCTGAGCTCATACATTAAAGACCTCACCTGACCAGACAAATTACAATAGGTTTTGAAATTACCTAAAATCTCCCTTAGTTCCTTTTCAACCACTCTTTCAAAATTCCAAAGCTGGGGGGATGTAGCAGGTGGTTATAGATACTTTTCTTTAAACTATGTACCACAGTATGATTACCAATTCTGTCAATGAACAACAATTCCAGATTCTTTTTCCTAAGAAACAGTTTAACATCTATACGTACCTTACTGATATCACATTCCTATTTTGTATACAGGTGAGCCCCTTAATAAATAAACTAAAAAATGTATGATCCACCTCAGCACCACTACAATTAAAAATATTAAAATTATTAAAAGATAACCTATAACCATCTTTGACAATAGACTCTACCTGCGAATCCAATCTATTAGGGTACTCATCTACAACTGAGATACAACTGGACCCAAAAACAGCTAGTTCCTCTTGTTTCTGGTGTACCTGGGGTTCATGGGGGCCCTTCCCCCCCTTGATGGTTGTAATAGGTCACATTTCTATTTCTCAACCTCTTGGACCTCCTTAGAGGGGGGTATTCTAAAGGGTCCTGAACATTACCTATTTTATCATCCAAATATGTGTCAGTGTGCTCTCTTGTAAATGTTGGTGAGTCTACCCTAAAATTACACCCCTTCTCTCTTCATTATATAGGAACCCCTGGGTATGGGGTAGCTATTATTCTTTTTATATTCACTCATATCCCTATCCAATTTTCTGCACTTTGTTTTGATAATTAAAATCACATTTTTCATTAATTCTTTCTTTATTCTCCAAGTATTTAACCTTTTCACTGTCCACAGTAAACAATAAATTGCTAAGTAAATTGTTTGTAGACTCAATTTGTTTTAGCAAAATATTTATGTCTCTTTCGTTTTGTCTAATTACTGCTCACATAATATCAAACCCACAAGTATCGAAAATGTGCAAAAGTTCTTTATGAAATTCTGAACCCTCACAAACATTGTTAGGGTATTTATACACCCTCAAACCCTTTGGTACCAAACCCCTCTGTATAAATTCCTTCAGTTAACAGTTATCAATATGCGAGGTTCCATACTTTAACATAAAATCACGTAACTTATGCACACTGTCATAAGCATCACAATTCACAATATTGTCCATAGAACATCCTGCATTGACAAAGGAGACCATGTCATTTAACCAGTTTCCTAAACCCTCAGAACAACTAGGGTTGGGAATATTAAAAGAAACATCATGTATCAAAGGACAGTCAACTTGCTGTTATAGAGCAGGTTCCGAAATGCTCGATTTGTGCATCACATTCGGTTCAGCTTGTGAGTAACAGTTATGATCCATTTGGGTGGAAAAAATGTTCGGGAGTCCTGTACAGACAGATAAGGACTCCATAATAACTCCAGAATTATCGCCGTTGCTGAAATCCATTGCATTAGCTGGTGCACGTTCCGACCCCATTAATGGGAAGAAGAGCTATTGCTTCCTGATTACAGGGAAATGAAGCTTGGGAGGAAGACCTGACTTCATGAGTAAGTGATTGAGTGAGCAGTTTCTCCAAAACCATTAGTTCACCCACAGCTTCCGTGACTCAAAGATGTCTTTTTTTAATGCTGTTTCTCCGACTGAGAAACTTGCCAAGGTCTCAATGTTCTCCATAAATAAGCACCAAAAACCATGAAAAAGAAGGGAGAACCAGTACCAAACACTAACTCCAGCAACCAAAACCAAGCAATAACATGTAATGTACAAGACAACAGGCAGTCCTCACCACGACCAGGCTAAAAATCCAAGAATTTTATTGAAATATCCACATGAAACAAAAAATACAAAAATATCTCCACCAGATCCGAGCAGGAACAATAAATAAACACATTAACTAAATCACTGCATTTTCATCCAGACTAAAGAACTTCATCAGATATCCAGGGTTAATGGGAAAAAATCTTGTTGAAGGGGAAAAAATAATTTCAAAATAGTGTTACAAAAGAAGAAGTGCAGAGAATTGTAGCCTAAACCTAAAAACTGCTGTAAGCTATAGATATAAGGAAAACATCCCAACATGCAAAAATGTAAATAATAAATAAGGCATTTCATGAAAAATCTGTAAATATAAAACCTTTAAATATAAAATATAGGACATATAAATATGTAAATATTTAAATACACATGTAGAACTGTGTAAAAACTGTATAGAGATAAATAAGAAAAAAATCTATCTAAAATCTTAAAAGCTGAAATATGAAAAATAACCTAATATAAAAGACTGCCTATAACCTTGCTGCCCTGAGCTTCAGCACTGGCACAATTGACACCTGTTCATTCAGACCGGGATAATTGTTGGCCTCCAATATAAGCTGCCAATATATTTCTCTTTATTCAATCCTGCTCTCCCAGGGTGATCCTCTAGGATCTTTTAAAATTTCTTCCAATACAAAGAAAGTGAAAAAAAAGCATGAGAGCAAAAGTACAATTGTGTATACTTACCATAAATGTACATGTACGAGTGTATTCACTGTTGCAGTCATCACATTTGGGTTATCCCTGCCAGGGTAGCCCTCGGACGGCCCGAACACCAGAGGCTTAGTATTTCTGTGTCGGTTGCTGTCACTTCAGGACTGATGTCAGGTCGTCAGTAGTATAAAGTAAGGCAGCCAACGCCATTACATCAGTTTTTCTTGCCCTGTCAGGAGCCCCCAAGTGTGAGCCAGGATATGGTGGAAGAACCCCACCAGTAGAAAGTAAATACCAAAAAGTTCCTTGTAAGGAGAGACAGAGAGAAGAAAAGGGGGATGGAGGGAGGGAAACCAGGACTGCAACAGTGAATACACTCGAACATCTACAGTTATGGTAAGTGTACACATCTGTACTATGTTCTTCATGTTTCACTGTTGCAGTCATCACATTTGGGTTGATTCCCAAAGCTGAGGAAAAAGGTGGAGGCAGTCAAGGAGACTAGGGGCTGGCTAAGATGCCCTGCAAGACTGCAGTGGCAAAGCCTGCCATGGATCTGGAGAAGACAGACAGGTGGTAATGCTTGGTGAAGGTGTGAACAGATGTCCATGTGGCAGCCTCCAGGATGTCCCTGGTGGGAAGTCCTCTGAGGAAAGCTGCAGAGGTGGAGGATGCTTTGGTAGAGTGAGTCCCGACCCCCTTAGGGAAGGTTTCACACGTTGCTTGTAACAGAAATGGATGCAGTGTGCTATCCATTTGGAAATGGTTTGTTTGGATATGGCTTTGCCCTCTGCCCCTGCAGCAAAGCTGACTAGCAATTGATCAGTCTTTCTGAATAATTTAGTCCTGTCTAGATAGAATCTGAACAGGCTGTACATATCTAGAGAGTGCAGGATCCTTTCCCCCTTATTTTGTGGGTTAGGAAAAAAAGGTGGGCAAAGACTTCCCATGCTTTGGAACAAGATCCCAATCTACATTAGGCAGAGCACCTTGCTAACACTCTTCAAAAGAAATCTTGACGAGTGGATGGGAAACAGAAAGTTTATCTCGGGGATCAATTCAGTGGCCTTGCTGGACAGAGGCACAGGGAACTAATCTAAGGGGGTGGCGAAAGCCAACACATTCTGGCTAGGCTTATAAATACCTTCGGGCAGATAGCCTAGTACCTACCTATGAATGGATTGGTTGAGAGCCACACTGGACACCACTTTGGGCATGAAGGATGGGTTAGTCCTGAAGGACACCCTGTCAGCATGGAAGATGATGAAGGGCTCTACAGCCATGAGTGCTTGTAGCTCAGATACTCATCTGGCTGAAGTGATGGCCAGAAGCAAGGCTGTCTTCCAGGAGAGAAACTTTAACTCTGCTGAAGATGCTGGTTCAAAGGGGGGCAGGGTGAGCTTTTCCACCACAAAGTTTAGGTCTCAAGCTGGGGTACGTGCTCTTCTGGGTGGCCTCAAGTTGCTAGCCCCTCTTAGGAGCTGTTTGATCAAAGGGTGTGAGAAAAGTGGGTGCTCAGTGTTGAAATATGCAGAGATAGCAGATGCATGAATTTTAATAGAGGAAAAGGAGAGACCACTGTGCAGCAGGTCAGCTAGGTAATCCAGGATGAGAGGTAGGGAGGACTCTGCCGTATCAGCTCCCTTAGCCTGAATCCAGGTGCAGAACCTTTTCCATTTGTCAGCATAAGACTTTCTAGTACTAGGGCGTCTAGCCTCATGTATAACATCTAGAACTTGTTTACTGAGATTGGCAGCTTGATCAATGGTCAGGGAATAAGCCAGGGTGCCAAACTGTGGGTCTGCAATTGGGGATGCATGAATTTTCCTTCCCTCTGGGTCAGGAGGGTTGGGGTCGGAGGGAGATGCCATGGTGGCAGTGGGGACAGGCTACACAGCAGTGGGCACCAATGCTGGTGAGGCCAGTCTGGAGCAATCAGAATTATTCTTGTTTTTTCTTCCCTTATTTTGAGCAGTACCCTGGTAATGAGAGGTAATGGGGGAAATGCATAGACCGAGAGGTTGACCCAGGGGAAGGATAGGGCGTCCACTTTCCAGGCCCTGCAGTGAGACTCCCTGGTGCAGAACTTGCTAAGCTGATGGTTGGTGTGGGAAGCAAAGAGGTAGACCTTCGGGGTGCTCCACCTCTGAGTTATTAGGGTGAAGGTTCTTTGGTCTAGCTGTCACTCGTGTAGGTCCAGAAGATTTCTGCTTAAGTTGTCTGCCAGAGAGTTTAGAGAGCCTGGCAGTAATTGTGCTAACAGGTGTAGTTGCATGGCTGACACTGTGTGCCAAAGGTTCATGGCGAGCCTGCATAGAGGGTAGGAGTGAGTCCCTCCCTGCTTGTTGATATACCACATCACAGTGTTCTTGTCTGTTCTGATCAGGAGAGCCCCTGGGGAGAGAAGGGGCCTGAAAGCTGTCAATGCATGTTGGACAGCTAACATCTCTTTTTGGTTGATGTGCAGATGTATTTGCTGTGAGTTCCATGGCCCTGTATGCACCTGCCGTCCAGGTGTGCACCCCAGGCATAGTCTAATGCGTCTGTGGTGAGGGTCTGGGCAGCAGGGGGTGGTGATAAAGGAAGTCCCTTGTTGTGGGAGCATGTTGCTGCCCACCAAAGAAAATCTTTCCTTAGGCAAGGTATCAATGGTATAAGAGTTTCCAGGTCTTTAGAGTGTTGACACTAAAGGCTTTTTAGGTACCATTGAAGTTTTCTCATATGCAGTCTGGCATACGGAATGAGTAGAATGTAAGATGCCATGAACCCCAGAGCTTGCAGGATTTTCCTTGCAGATAACTGGGGTCTGGTGGCTAGATGAGAGAAGTAGGCTGTCAGGTAAGTTTGCTTTCCTGGTGCAAGGAATGCCATCTGGGATGCTGTGTCCAGGCTTGCTCCCAGGAATGTAATCCTTTGGGTGGATACTAGTTTGGATTTCTTTTTGTAGATAGTGTACCCTAGGGAGGTCAGTAGGGACTTTACAAAGGCCAGACCCTTGGATAGCTTTTCCTGTCTGCCTGAATTAGGCAGTTGTCTAAGTATGTTGTAATTTGTATATTTATTTGCCTGCAAAATGCAACGGCGGGAGCCAGACATTTTGTGAAAAATCTGGGAGCAGTAGATAAGCCAAAGGGAAGTGCAGAGATCATGCCCTGAAATGTAGATATTTCCTGCAAGATTTCCTGATAGGAATGTGCAGGTAGGCCTCTTAGGTCTAGGGTGGCTAGCCAAGCATTCTTGGAGAGCATAGGTAGTAGTTACTGGAGGGTGAGCATTTTGAATGTTGGTATCATCAGGAAGGTGTTTAGAATGGATAAATCGAGGATGGGGCACCAGGTGCCCTCTTTTCTGGGTGCCAGGAAAGGTTTGGAGTAGAAACCTTGGCCTATCTGTTCTGCAGGAATGTGCTCAATTGCCCTCATAGAGAGAAGGGAAAGGACTTGCTTTTTTGCCTCTGCCTACTGGTTTGGAGGAAGATCTGGGAACCCTTTTCGGGTTGGGAGTGTGTGGAAAGAAAATTTGTATCCCTGGGACAACATGTTGAGGACCCAGCGGACGTTGGTAATGGTGGCCCAGGTGCTTGCATGGAAGGAGAGTTTTCCTCCTAGGGTCAAGTGCAGGTGGGCAGAGGGAGGGGTGGTGGTGGAGAATCATTGTGAGTTCTTACCATGAGGGGGTGGCTTTGCACTCCCAGGTTTGGAAGTGGAGGAACTCCATTGCTTTGATCTCTGCATTCCTTGTGGCTTCTGTCTGGGGGGGTCTGCTTCCCCAGGGTCTGGGCTGAACTGACCTGGAGGGGGCAGGAAAGGACCAGTGCTTGGAGGGGAAATGCCTACTGAACCTGGGTGGCTGGACCTGTAGTAAATCCTTAACTGTCTGCATAGATTTTGCTTTTTCTTCCATCTTTTTTAAGACCTCCTCTGCACTGGTGCCAAATAAGTTGTCTTTGTGCAAGGGTGCATCTAGTAATTTAGATTTTACATGGTCTGGCAAGGGCTGTTCCTTAAGCCAAGCATGCCTTCTAAGGACAGAACCGGTGACTGCTGCCCTGCAAGAAGCTTCTAGGGCATCAAAACCACAGTGTAAGGTGTGCTTAGTTATTGACTTGCAGAATGCATAAACTCTTGTAACTCTTATTTTCTGCACAAGCAGGAAAGGATGATATTTTTTTGTTTGAGGAGTTCCATGGTAAGTTGATGAAATTTTAGCATATGGAACTGACAATTTAGTGCTCTGATAGCAAGAGTAGCAGAGGTGTATACTTTTGTACCCCATCTGTCAAGAGCTCGGGAATCCCTATCTGAGGGGGTGGGATTATTAGCAGAAGTTGCTTTAATTCATTTAGGCCCTTGAGAAATAACCTCAGGGTCAGCAGTAGGACTTTTGAAAAGACATTTGTGTGACTCAGGGACTCTAATACCAGTCAGGTTTTCTGGGAGCTGGCGGGAGGGTGTCAGGAGTCAAACTAGATTCCATGAAAACAATCATCCACAACATCCAGGACAGGGGGAATGGTCAGGGGTCTGTGCTGTGGAAGATCTAAGAATTCTCCTCAAGTCTTTTTTTAGACTGAGGGTAGTCCTGACATTCCCACTGGAAATGCTCCCTTAAAGTGTGGAGGGTTTCCCCAAAGGAAAAGTCCACGGGTGGAGAGGCTGAAGAAATGGATTCCTCTGCATCAGAATCCTCATAAGCAGAGGGGGGGGGGGTGCATGTCTTCATATTCAGATGCCTCAGAGTCATCAGACTCCTGATCAGATAAAACTACTGGGGACAGATATATTTTTCTTTTGGAAGGGGTAGCTTGGCTTCCCCTGATCAGCATTATAAGTTCTTCCGCCATTTTAAGCATTTGAGACGGAGGCAAGGAAGCAGGTGTCTGAGATTGGGTCGTCATTTTCTTGGGCGTGGGTCGTACCCTGGGCCTTAGAAACTCAGTAGCTGCGAAAGAAGTTGCCAGCTTGTGTCGAGAATCAGTAGTGTGAAGTACTTCCTTGGAAGCCGGTACCCGCTCAGCGGCTCCGGACCCATCCAAGATAGAGAGAGCCACAGGATCCTTAGTCGAAGAAGAGTTTTGCGGCATACTGGACTCAGAAAGGGTGTAGGTAGTGCCCTGCAAATCCACAGAAGCGGGCATCAGGGGCTGCAAAAGCATCTGAGGACCAGAGAACTGACAACTAGCTTAATGGAAGCGTCATCGGTAGGTTTGGACCTGTGCAGTCGGTCTCTGTCTTTATCCTTACGTTTGTTCGTAAGATCTGCTGTCGGATGGCTTACCGAAGCCATATCAGAATTCGAGGACTGTGAGCAAAAATATCTAGTTACAATAAGGGCCCAACGACGTATAGTTCTGGTGTTGCACAAAAGTGACACTGAGGGAAGTCATGGTCTGAGCCTAAGCAAGTGACGCAGAAAGAATGAAAGTCTGTGTGGTATTTGCTTTCCACAGGCGAGACAATTGTTAATTTTTTCTGACATCGGTTAGAGCAATGGGGTACTTAGCTTTATAAACTTCAGCTTCAATTCGGAAGACGAAATTCAGGTAGCGGCCGACCGGCACGAGTGCAAACTGCTTCAGCTTCTGGCTCCTCGGCAAGAAAGAGTGATGTAATGGCGTTGGCTGCCTTACTTTATATTACTGACGACCTGAAGTCAGTCCTGAAGTGACAGCAACCGAAGCAGAAATACTAAGCCTCTAGTATTCGGGTCGGCCGAGGACTACCCTGGTAGGGATAACTTAAATGTGATGACTGCAACAGTGAAACACGAAGAACATCTGTAGTATGCTTAAAAAGCGCATTAGTTTCATCCTTCTTAGAAATGGCATGGGAATGTTCAAATATCCTCTTCCTTAGTTTACTCTCTGTTTTATCCACATAAAATACCTCACAGTGTCAGCACTGGGCAAGATAAATTACCCCAGAACTGTCACAATTAGAAAATGATTTAGCTTGAATAAGTTTACCCCTCTCCTTAACATACACTGGTGTGGTATTGTATATATACGTGGCTTTAAGGCAACATACACTGGTGGAGTATTGGATATATACGTGGCTTTAAGGCATGTCTTGCCACATAAAATGTTAAACATTCAACGCAGTAAGAAAGATATACCACTCTTGAGATGGCGCAATCTCCATCCTGAAATGTTATCCTGCTATTCATAGTATTACCTAATGTTAAGTTCTGGTTACTAGTGATGTAAGTACACTGTTTACAATACCTACATCTCATAGTTCCTTTACTTGCCTTAGGAACTGTACCATATTTGTTCTCCATTAGTCTTTTGAAATTAGGTGCTGTTTTAGTAATAAAAGTGGGTTCATTCCTGGCCAACTGATAATATTTCAGAGACAGTCTTAAAAATGCACCAATTTTGTTAATGATATATTTGATCTCTCTGCAGAACTGATTATGCTCTAATACCAAGGTCCTTTCATATTTATGTTCCACATTGTTGGTACATGCAGACAGTCCAGTGCCTAGAAGTGGTTTGTATCTGCTCCCCCACTTACTGTACACTTCTAATAACAAGGTATCTAGAATATGACCAGGGTACCGCCTTGCTGAAAACATTTCCCTTGACTTTGCTAGGTCAAGCCACGTGTCAACCCACAGGGAGGTCCATATGTGCCACTCTAATGGCTTCTCCCTTCACTACGCTCTTTTTTGCCAAATAGGGTGGATGCTAGTGAAGTGTAGACAGGAGATGCAAAAAGTTTCTTTACTAAAAAATGTTGGACTTGAAACCATTAGATGTGTGGGAATGAGGGTGTCCAAATAACTTATCTTTTCTCTGCTCCAATAGTATGTAAATTTCAAAAACTCCATATTATACCATGACCCCCTATTAATATTCCAAAACGTGCACGCTGATTGGCCAGCGTGCACATTGTAAATCGACTTATACTAATGGAAAAAGGTCCGGTCGCCCGGAATTTTTCCATTAGTATAAGTCCCTTTTAAAACACTGTCCCGCTATGTTAAAAGAGTTTAACATAGCGACACAGGTTTAAAAAAAGCAACGGAGATCTCCGTTGCTTTTTTTAAACCTGTCTCGCTATGTTAAACTCCTTTAACATAGCGACACAGTGTGTAAAAAGCAACGGAGATCTTGCTTTCTCCGTTGCTTTTTTTTAAACCTGTCTCGCTATGTTAAATGGGTTTAACATAGCGAGACAGCTTTAAAATAAGCAACGGAGATGTCCGCTGCTTATTTTAAAGCTATCTCGCTATGTTAAACCCATTTAACATAGCGAGACAGGTTTAAAAAAAAAACAGCAATGGAGAAAGCAAGATCTCCGTTGCTTTTTACTGTTTCGCTATGTTAAATGGGTTTAACATAGCGAGACAGCTTTAAAATAAGCAATGGACATCTCCGTTGCTTATTTTAAAGCTCTCTCGCTATGTTAAACCCATTTAACATAGCGAAACAGTAAAAAGCAACGGAGATCTTGCTTTCTCCCTTGATGTACTGCGTAGGCATGCGCAGTACATCAGAACTGCCGCGGATACCAGACAGCTGCGGAAGGGCAGCAAAGAGGCATTATACAATGCCATTATTTAAGAAAAGTAATTATTTCTTTTCTTAAATAATGTCATAGTATAATAGCAATAACACGCCTGGGTGTGGGTATCTGAGATTACCCACGGTTGTCTTTGTTTGGTCCCTCGGGCTTCGCCCTCAGGACCAAACCACGCCAACCGTGGGTAAATCCCGCATTACCCACACCCAGGCGTGGGTTATTGCTATAGTATTGCCCAAGTATTCTACGACGTTATGGATTTCATCTACCTCACCTTCCCATAAAATAAATATGTCATCCAAAAAACATACATGTAAATGTTGTTTTTTGGTGTAGGAATTTTTTAAATACAAACTGATCTTTCCAAAGTAGCAATACCAAATTTGCAAAAACAGGCGCACACGAAGCTCCCATCGCCATTCCTCGTTTGCTGAAAAATCTCCCCCTAAAAATAAATGTAGTTATGTTCTAAGACAACAGCCATTAATCCCATGGCCAAATTGATTTTTTCATTGGACAGGGTAAACCATTTTGTTAAATTCAGGTGGAAATATTCTTCATCTTCATTCTTGGGAGTGACAGTGAACTGGTCTTTGACATCAACTGTTACAAATACAAGATTTTCCTTCCACATGTTTTTTTATGTCCTAATAAGTTCCAGATGTCTTTAATTAAATGTGCCACTGCATCATATAAATGCTTAACCTATCTGTCAATAAGAACAGCTAAAGTGTATGTTTTGGATCCAGTAGCAGAGACAATGGGTTTAAAAGGAGGCTGGTGTACCCCCTTTAAGAATTTTCGGGTTTCTGAAAATAACTGGTGTAATGGGGTTAGAGCTGGATAAAAATTGACAGGTATCATCTACTTGCTGGTTTAATACATACTCTTCTAGGTACAAATCAATCCTTTGATATGCTACATGTATTTGATTTTTTGGAAACAGGGGTACAAGTATCTACATCATGCAAAAGTTCAAACGTGGTGTCGGAATAATCCTGTGCATCATAAATAACCAGCTTGCCCCCCTTATCTGGTCGCATGAGGCATACGGTATTTATCAGCACACAATTAAAAGTTTATCTACCCTAGATAAATTGGAACCAAAACATTTTTTATTGGTAAAGAATTTGCATACGTCTTCCATAAAAAGAAGTTATATGCTCACCATGAAGTTCCATCTGTTTTGTCCATTTTCATTCTTCCTCATCTGATGGGTTCAGATCTGAACCATCAGATCTGACTCAGACATTGCAAAAGATTGTGTCAAGTTAGAACTCTCGAGCTCCTTCCTACCCCAGAATACAGCAACCCCAATTACCTCAGATCTTGTTTGCTGGCTACAGCATATAAAAGTAATTCTTACACAAAATAAGACATAAAAATAAACACAGAAAAAGGCTACAAAAAACTATATCTGGAGCTTTGTCATGCTTGAAGTACACAAATTCTTTCATATCCACTTACTCTTCAAGAAAAAACATAAGGATAGGGGTTGGTGGGTGGGCAGTCGAGGAAGAATGAAAATGGACAACACAGATGGAATGTTATGGTGAGTACATTATTTCTTCATCTGTAGTTGTCAATTTTCAATCTGTCCTCAAATGATGGGACAGAGTCCCCAGCTACCTAAATCCCATGGTGGATTCAAGGAAAGATATCCCTAACCACCACTGAGCCAAATGATGCTCTACCTCTGGATACCAAATCCAATTTGCAATGAGTGATAAAAGTATGGGGGAAAGCCCAAGTCACTGCTGCACATATTTCATCCATGGGAGCTCTTGAATGAAAAACTGAGGAAGTTGCTACTGACCTGGCTGAATGAACATGAATTTGCTTTAGTAAAGGGATATCTAGTTTGTTGTAAACAAAGGAGATGCAGCCAGTAACCATGAGCTAGAGTGACTTTGCACACTGGTTTACCCAGTTTCGCATCAGCAAATGAAACAAATAACTGATCTGTAGTTCTGATGTCCTTTGTTCTATGTAAACAAAAACACAGATGCCTATGAACATCCAATAAATGTAATAAATATTCGCCCTTGTTTGAATAATTTGGAAACAAAACTGGTTAATTGATGGACTGGTTAATATTAGGCTCTTTTACGATTTGGGGCAAAAAAGATGCATTAGTTCATAATGTAACTCTATCTTTATGAAGAATTAGATATGGGGGTTTCACAGATAAGGCTTGAATTTCAGAAACTCGATTGGCTGAAGTAATGGCAAACAAAAACAAGGTTTTCCAAGAAAGAAATTTAAGATCATAGTCATATGCAGTTTCAAAGGGTGGATGGACCAAGGCTTGCAGTACCAAATTGTAGGTCATAGGTGTGTACTAGGCTAATGGCCCTGGAGCCCTTACAAGCCTAGCCCATAGGATTACCCTGGCATCATGCCACACAACCTTGGCTCCCAGTGCCTCTGTCGAGTAGAGCCACTGGAGTGATCCCCGGGGTGAATTTTCTATTTCCCATCCCCTCATCAAGATTTCTCTTGAAGACGGCCAGTGAGGTGCTCTGTTTGACATGTATAAGTCATAGGTCCTAGGTCCTAGATCCCATGGAGGAGTAGGATCTTTAAACAGAGGTCTTAACAGATGTGCGACTCAAAAAGGTTTTACAAAGTTTATGAGAAGCAAGTGAGGAACCATCGAATCCAATATGGAAATTAGAAACTGCTGCCAACTGAATTTTAACTGCTGAAGAACTGGGCTCCTTGATTAAAAAGTAGCGTTAAGAATTCAAGAATGCTATGAATCTGGGCAGAAAGGGGTGCTTGATTTTGAAGTGCTCAGTGCAAAAATCTTTTCCATTTACTGCTTAAAGTTTCCTTGTAAGTGGTTTAAGGGAAGATAAAATCTGGCGGACAGGAGACGATAGTATAGGTTGTCTGGCTAATAATGGAAATGGAGAAAGCAAGCCATAAGCTTGAGATTGGGAAGGTTCAGATGAATCATGCCTGAAGGGTGAGACAGTAGATCTGGAGCTGGGTCCAGAATCTAGAGTTGATGAATTAAATGAGGCCACAGGAAGGGAAACCAAATCTGTCAAGGCCAACAGGGTGCAATAAGGAGAGGATGACTTTGCCCTTCAATCTGGCAGCTCTCTGTAGGAACTTTGGGAATCAGGGGAATTGGGGATAAGCATAAAGTAGATCATGGGGTCAATCGTGGAGAAGAGCATCCCTTGGTAACTCCTCCATGGGGGACTAGGGCAAAGTAGCTGCTGCACTTTTTGGTCAAGGGAGATGCAAAGAGATCCCAGCAAGGCTGGCCCCACTGTCAGAAAATCAATTCCACTACGTTCTTGTTGAGGGACCACTCGTGAGGTAGTAAGATGTACCTGGTCAGTTTGTCCGCTAATACGCTGGACTTCCTCAGAATATGCATTGCTATAAAAAAACGGTTGGAAGAGATGGCTCACTGCCAAACCCTGAGAGCTTCTCGACACAAGGAGTAAGATCTAGTTCCCCCTTGTTTGTTGATGTACCAAACCCAGATATGTTTGTCTGTCTGAATCACAATCGCTCCTGAAAGGAGAGCAATCTTAAAAGCCTGCAACGCTAAAAGCACTGCTCTCAACTCTAGGACACTGATATGCAAATCGGCCTCTTCGGAGGACCATGTGCCTTGGACTGTCTTTCCCAGGTAATGCCCCCCCCCCCTCTACCGCAGCTGGGAAGCATCCGTAGTCACAACAGCCTTGGGCTGAGAAGGGATCAAGAGATTGCCTTGTAAAACTTCTTTTGACTGACTCCATCACAGTAGATCCCTTTTGCATATACTGGTGAGTCGTATAGGAGCAGATAAAGGAAGATGAAGTACTGACCATTGCGAGGCCAGCATCCATTAAAGAATTTTCATATGTAGTAGTGTTACTACTGCGGCCAATGACCCCAAAGCCTGAAGGACCACGTGAGCTGGGATTCTGGTACTGCAAACTATCTTTCTCACTTGCAATCTTATTGTGTGAACTCTGTAAAGGGGAAGTGAGGCTACAGTTGATTTTGTATCAAGCACTGCTCCTATGAACTCTAGACTTTGACTTGGTTCTAGATGAGACTTTTGGCAGTTTATGGTGAGTCTTAGTACAGCACATCTAGATCACTTTCTGGCTTGCCATGATAAGATGCCTGGTCGGGGTGGAAATGAGCCACTTGTCTAAGTATGGAAACACTCGGAATCCTTGCAGTCTCAAGTAAGCTGCTACTACTGCTATGCAATTGGTAAACACCCTGGGGGCTGTGCTGAGACCAAAGGGCAGAACCCTGAACTGATAGTGATTGGCTCCCAACTGGGAGCATAGAAATCTTCTGAATTGCCCGTTCACCTTTATAAGATAGTATGCATCCTAAAGATCTACTGAGCACATCCAACTGTCCCTTTCCAAAAAAGGAAAAATGGACTGAACCGTGACCATGCGGAACTTAGTCTTTCAAATAGATTTGTTTAAGATGCTGAGAGATCCAGAATTGTTCTCCAGTCCCCTGTTTATTTTGGCACTAAAAAGAATCTTGAGAAAGCTCCGGATTCTATCTGGTCTGGGTAAACCTCTTGGATGAGACTTTTTCCCCCGCAGCTTTTAAATTTGAATTGTTGCTTGTTCCCTATGACTGACTGGAGCATCAGGAAATTTTCTTGAATTAGGAGGATAAAGGGAAAATGGTATTATACAGCCTCTGGAAATGATTCTCTGCACCCAAGTATCTGTTGCTAGTTCTAGCCAAGCTCTCTGGTGCAGGGACAAATGACCACTGACTGCTTCCAGAAGGGGACAATCGGACCTCCTTTCAGAAGCGCTGAAAGGGTTTACCGAAGAATGAATCGCTGGTCCCTTGGTTCTGCAGTCCACCTCTGCTGCAAGGGCAGCATTTACTATTTGAGTACCCCCTCTGCCCCTGGGGGAACATCCTCCATGTGTGTCCTGGAAAGATCCTTGGTATTTTCAGAAGCACATTTGACCACCTCCTCAATGATTCCTTGAAAAGCATATCTGGGGGTGGAAAAACATACGCCCACAGCAGAAAGGGTCTTTCCATACTTCTCACACCTGGACAATGTGTCTTTTACCTTGGGGCCAAAAAGAGATGTGCCATCAAAGGAAGCATTGACGAACAAAGACTTAATGCATAAAATCATATAGGCACATCCAAAAGCGTCTCCTAACAGAAAAACACAGGAACCCATTGCACTTGAGGTTCCTTTTATCACATTAGAAGTAATCCTCATGGAGGAGTTAGATATCGTCTGAAGGGTAGCCAATTGATAGGTGACAGATGCTTTCACCTCTTCAGAAATGGATCCTGAGAGGGTGCCTGATAGCCTTAATCATGTCCTTCTGTAGCCTTGTGATATGTGCCAAATAATTCAGTGACCTTAAGGCGAAGGTCAATGAAGCACAGACATGTTTCCGGAATATGCCCATCACCCAAGACTCTTTGTTGGGGGGATAAACAGAGGAACGTTCCTCCGCAAGTTCTTTCTTAGTGGGCACCACTACAACCATGTCATTACAAGCACACCCTTGGACCAAAAATGTTTATCCTCTGGAGCTGTCATGATTTTATTGAGCTTCCTGGGAACTAGCTCAGTGGTGCCTGGATCCTTCCATGCCCACCTCAGGACCAAGTTAATGAGCTCGTCAGTGGGCAGGGTAACCCAGGAAGTAAATGGGCCAGTACTGAATGCCACTAGGAGTACAGACTCTTCCGATAAAAGGTTGCTGGATTTCCAGCCACCTCTCTGTTTCAGGATTTCTAGGACGCCTCCGAATGAGACATCAGGAGGTGACTATGGGGACCCTTCATCCTCATCAAAATCTGCATCTTCGGTAACAGATTCAGCATAATCTAAATGCTTTCTCTTACATCTTTTCTTCTTTGGGATCTCCTCAGTGGGATACTCTGGGGAGGTGTCCGAAGAAGGAATCCCGTGATGGGAAGCCTGGGGTTTCGGTACCAGCTTTCCCTGTGTAGAGGATAGGCGAGACTCCAGACAGAGATATGGAACAGATGTAGACAAAGGATCCAAGAGGATAGGCATCGAGTCAAGGGTGCAGACAGGCCTCACTCCATGGCTGCAAAGGCAGACCACCCTGAAGAGGGATATGATCCCGGATTTGAAACCGGAAGTCTGATACACGATCCCACCCTGCCCCGTGGACAGTCTACCCAAGGCTGAAGCTGGAGCCGAACGGACCACTGCCGAGGCTCAGAGATGACTCCGAAAACCTAGGATTCGAATGAAGCACCTTGGACCCAACAGGGTAGAATTGGCCCTGACATCTCTCCTGATCTGACTGAACTGAAGAGCTCAGAACAAGGCTTGGATCAATGGATAAAGGTACCCTTGGATTCGAAACAGACAGGCCAGGCAATTTGGATCCAAGGGCTCTGAGACCTTGAGAGGAGTCAAAGGAGGACTTGATAAAGGTGGAGTAGTGGATATAATGATCTTCTGACGTGATGGAGTAGGAGCTGAAAGGATAACTGGCTGGCTCTGTGCCGAGAGGATCTTTCTCATTAACCTCTCCACATCCTGTTCCGTAAGGCTTCTGGAAGAGCAAGTGGACATCCCTTAAGGAGATTTTGGTCTCTCTAGAAAAGGAGACTGTACCCTGGATGGAACTGGGTCCACAGAGTATCTAGTTCTGGGCAAAACTATCACAGTTATGTGTGATGGATTCAAGAGAGCCTCATCTGATATGTCTAAGTTTTGTAGTTTTCAGATCTGAAGAGGCAGTCGGATCCAAAGACTGTTTCTTAATGTGTTTCTGATCAGAAGAATAAGTCAGATCCGAAAATGTTGGTCTTTTCTTTTTTGGATCTGAGGTACCTGATGTATCCATAAAAGATCTTTTAACAGACTTCTCCAAAGTCTTAGAAGAGGCTGTTGAGGTGATTCGAGAAGTGGAAGACATTTTTCTTGATTTTTTGATAAGAAGCTCCAGATAGTACCTTGCTAAAGGAGGGCGGAAATAATCCCTTCAAAACAAGTTTTTTCTTGTGTTCAACCAGGGCCCTTGGGTTGAACGCATGACAAATAGCACAGCTTTCTTGGAGATGAAGGTGTCTAAGACAATACATACACAGTGTATGCGAGTCAGAAAGAGGGATTTTATGACCGCATTTACCACATTTTTTGAAGTCTGCTGGGCTTTTCTCTTTTTCTGACATCCTTTGTACTGATGGGTTCGGAACTGATCCTCGGTTCCGACTCGGCCATTTCTAAAGCTCGAGGTCTTCAACTAGCTTGTGGCTCACTCCCTACCCCATAATGCTGTAGGAGATTCCCCAGATCTTGTTTGCTGATACAGAAATACTAATATGTAATACAATATACATCTATAAAGGAAAAAAAAAAAAAAAAATATATATATATATATATATATATAGATAGAGAGAGAGACACAGAGTTTCCTGTAAGCTGGTAAACTAAGAAGAGGGTCAAAGACTATAAAGTGCCAAATTGTAACCTCTCATTTCTCCAAGAGCCAAAGGAAGGGGGTAGGAAGGTGGGACATAAGAATGAAGGTGAGATGGACAACTCACGTGGAATGTTATGTTAGGTACATAACTTCTTTATGTGAAGTTGGCCTATCTTGCCTTCATTCTGTGGGGCAGTGTCCCTAGCACCAATCATCTTGGGTGGCTCATGGGAGTATATTCTTCAGAACAGTGAACACAAAAGAGGCCCTGTCCCTGGAGGCCAAATCTACTTTGTAATGAGGGATAAAAGTATGAGGCCTCGCCCACGTGGCTGCTGCATAGATGGTATCTCGTGGTAGTTTAGCACGAAATGCAGAGGAAGTAGAGACAGCCATAGCAGAATAAGCTTTTGTCTGACAGCTATTTACTGACCTATAAGTGAACAAAATGCAGTCTGACAGCCACATCAATAGAGTAGTTTTTGCTACAGGCAGACCTCTTTTGCACTCTGAAAATTATACAAATAGTTGATCCGTTTTCCTGAATTCTTTTGTTCTGTGTACATAGAAACGCAACTGTCTATGAACGTCAAGTTGGTGAAGCATATATTCTGCCTTATTGACAAACTTGGGGGGAAAAAATGGTAAGTCTATGAACTGGTTCAAATTGGAATCTGAACATACTTTTGGTAGAAAGGTTGGATTTGTTCGGAGTGACACCGTGTCATTGTGGAACAACATACACAGAGGTTTTACTGATAATGCTTGTAACTCCGAAAACCTCCTAGCTGAGGTAATAGCCACTAGGAAAATGGTCTTCCACATTAAGAACTTTAAGTCACATGATGATGAAGGTTCAAAGGGGAGGGGAATTATTCTGGAGAGTACAAAATTCAAGTTTCATGGTGGTAGTGGGGGCTTAATGGGTGGTCTCAAAAGATTAGTGCCTCTCAGAAAAGCCTTTGATAGTCTGTGGGACAATATTTGGTCCTCCATTGCCAAAATGAAAATTTGAGATCGTTGCTAGTTGTACTCTAATAGTAGCTGCAGCTGCTCCTTCATTAAAAAGCTTCAAGAACTCTAGGATGGAAGATACAGGTGCTGAATAAGGATCAATATGATTCTCTAGTGCCCAGACTGAAAACCTCTTCCATTTACAGAAATATAGTCTTCTGGTAGATGTCTTGTGAGAAGAAATCAGGATATGTTGTGCTGCAGATGAAAGTTTTTTTTGGTTATACTTTTAATTGGAGCAGCTAATCTGTCAACTTGAGGGTCTTAAGATATGGATGAAGAGCCCCTGAAGAATGGATCAGGAGATCTGGTACTAGGTCCAGAATTCAAAGCTCTTCCTGAAAATGAGGCCATAGAAAGGGGAACCAAATCTGGTGAGGTCGGTAAGGGGCTATCAGGATTAAGGTTCTTCCCAAAACACTGGCTTTCTGAAGAACTTTGGGTATCAGTGGAAATGGGGGGAAAGCATAGAGGAGACCCAGGGGCCAATCGTGTACAAGTGCATCCCTTGGGGATTCTGCCGGAGGGGGCTTAGGGCAAAGTAGCTGCTGTATTTTGTGTTCATGGACGTGGTAAGAAGATTGCAGTAAGGCTGGCCCAATTTTCGGAAAATCATTTCCTCCATTTCTTGTTTCAGGGACCACTAATGAGGCAATAGAATTGCTCTGCTGAGTTTGTCTGCTATCACGTTAGATTTCCCTGGGATGTGCATTGCTATCAGAAAGTGTTGGGAGGAAGTTGCCCACTGCCATACTCTCAGAGTCTCTCGACAAAGGGGGTAAGATTTGGTTCCTCCTTGTTTGTTTACATACCAAACAACTGACATGTTGTCCGTCTGGACTGCAATTGTTCCCAATGGAAGAGAGTGTTGAAATGCCTGCAACGCCAGAAACACAGCTCTACTCTTTAGGACACTGATATGCAAATGGGCCTCGTAATCCTGCCACATGCTTTGGGCTGACCTTCCCTAATAATGCCCCCTACCTGATCTGGGAGGCATCTGTGGTCACTGTGGCTAGTGGGGATGGGAGAATGAAAGGATGACCCAAGGTTACTTGATCTGAATGTAGCCACCAATGTAGGTCTCTCCTGCAAGAGTTTTGTTACCATTATCTGATGCAACATCGGAAGTTCCTGCATGGACCACTGGGGGAATAGGAGAAATGCAAGATTCTCATGTGCATCTGAGCTAGGGGGGTTATAGTGATCGCTGCTGCCAATGTACCTAATACTTTGAGAACTGTCCTTGCTTGAGTCTTTGTTTTTGAGAGGAGGTCTTGAACCTGTGCTCGTAGGGATTGCATCCTGTCTGGTGGAAGTTTTACCATCACTGTAATCATGTCTAACTCTGCACCTATAAAAACAATATGTTTAGATGGCAATAAGGCAGATTTTTCATACTTTTAATTCCTAATTGAGCACAGACATTCAAAGTGGTGTCTCTTGCTTGTGAAAGTAGATGCTTGGTGGTGGCGGTTAGGAGCCAGTCTAAATATGGAAACACTTGGAATCCTGAACGCCTCAGGTGAGCCGTAACCACTGCCATACATTTGGTGAACACTCTGGGGGCTGTAGTGAGACCAAAGGGCACAGTTCGGAATTAGTAATGACTGGCTCCCAGCCAAAAGCCCAGGTGACTCTTTGATGGACTGCCCATTTTTATGTGGTACTATGCATCCTGGAGGTCTATAGAACACATCCAGCTGTCTTTTCCCAGAAAAGGGAATATCGACTACAGTGTAAACATCCAGAAATTTGTCTTTTTACAGACTTGTTTAGTCTGCTGTGATCCAGTATGGGTCTCCAGTCCCCTGTTTTCTTTGGAACTAAAAAGAACTTTGAGTAAGTCGCGGATCCTATCTGGTCTGCGGGGACTAGTTGAATGACTCTTTTTCTAGCAACTTCTATGGTTGCTTGTTTCCTGTGACTCTGTGGAATGCCCGTAATCCTTTGCATTAGTGCGGGTGGTATGGAAAAGGGTATAGAGTAACCTCTGGATATGATCCTTTGTACCCACTTGTCTTTTGTTATTTTTAGCCAGGCATCTGGGTACAAAGATAAGCAACCCCCGACTGCCTCCAGAGGGGGACAGACAGGCCTCCTTTCAGGAGCACTGAAAGAGCTTTCCAAAAAAAGAGTCTCGGTCGCCCTGATTTTGCAAAGCCCCCTCTGCCGCGTGGCTGGCGTCTTCCATTGTTACCACCTCCTCTGCCCCTGGAGGAAGGATCACCACGTGTCTTGAAAGGGTCTCTGGAATTTTCGAAACCATATTTTCCCTCCCTTTTGACCCTTGGGATAGCATCTACAGGGTGTGGAAAAATGGACTCCGACAGCAGAGAGAGAGTCCTTCCTTCCTGTTCACACCTGGTTAATGTTTCTTTGACTTTAGGCCTGAACAGGGATGAGCCATCAAAGGGGGTATTAATGAAGGATGACTTGAAGGGTTCCACATAGGGACACCAGCACATCCAGGAATGTCTTTTAAGGGAATTCCTGAACTCACTACCTACTCGCTCCATCGTCTGCATAAGAGATGAGCCTCATGGATGAGTTAACTACTGAATTGAGGGTGAAGAGCTGGAAGGATACTTTATCTGCCACTCCCGTAGCTACAGATGCCCGGAGTGCATCTCCAAGCTCCTTTAGGAGATCTTTCTGTAACTTGGTGAAGTGAGTGAGGTAATTCAGGGACCATAGTGTAAAGGTCGCTGAAGAGAACATGCACTTACCGTACATGTCCATCGTACGCGAGCCTTTGTTCGGAGGAAGGACAGACGTGGATGTTTCTGATCACTCCTTTTTGGTGGCTGCCGCCACCACCATAGCATCTATGGGTACATCTTTTGTGAGAAATGTCTTGTCGTCCTGGGGTGTTATGAATTTATTTGGCATCCTAGGGACAGGTTCCACTGTGTCCGGAGAATCCCATGCCTTTCGACAAACTAATTCCATGAGCTCGTTGAAAGGTGGAGACATCCAAATGGTCAGTGTTTGATGTGAGTGACTCCTCCGGGGAGTCCAAATGGTTTCTTTTACATAGTCTCTTCCGAGGTACCTCTTCGGATGGGCATTCCAGAGAGGTTCTGGAAGAGAGGGGTTCAGGTCTCTACGCTGTTGTGGGATCGGCTGAGCAAAAACAGATACCGGTGCCTTAAGGGGAGGAATAGGAAAATCTGACAGAGAGGATGCCCATGGGGACAAAGCTCTCCTCATAGTAGCGAAAGCCCCCTCCCATGATCCGAGGAAACCCCCGGCTCCGAGGAACTGGAAGATCATCCCGGCACCACAGGGGGAGGCTCTGAGACCAAGGCAAGAGCCGAACTGACCAGAGCCGAGGCCCGAGGAGCAAGTTTGGAATTGATAAAAACCCAGTCTGACTGTCCTCCCTGGACCCCACCAGAGAGTGTCGGCTCCTACACACCTCAGATGGCACTGATGTAGTCAAAGCAGTCGGAGCCAAATATGCGGAAGTAGGTCTCGGCCCCGACGGCTCCACCAATATCAGTTCCACACATTCCATCTCAAAGACCACAGTTTGGCAAAGACCACAGTTTGGGTCGGAGGAGGAATTGATGTAGAAGGGACAGGTCCAGTTGGTTCTAAAGCCGATTGGGTCGGTTCCGATAAAATTTGGCCAGTGCCGGAATCCTCAATAGCTTCTGCACTAGACGATCCATATCATGGGCTCCTGGAAGAACGAGAGGATGGGGCTGGAGATGCCACAGACTGAAGTATTAGTGACCTTAGAAACCAGCTCCAATGCAGGTGAGCAGCTCCTAACTTGCAACACCATTTGGCCCAGAAACAGATGGAGCCGAGGTGGAAGGTCGAACAAGTTCAATGGACTCTGATACTTTTGATACTTTTTTTAGACAGTTCCGAATCATCAAAAGATGCAGAGGATGGTCTTTTACAGCCTTTGTCTAATTTTTGAGAGGGGGAGACTGACTTTTTTTGAGGGCTTTGACCCTGTTCTAAAGCTTCTGAAAAAGTAGACTTTAGTAAGCCCTTGAGGATCAGCTTATTCCTTCTTTCATAAAGGACTCATGCTGAAGGAATGGCAAACTGAGCAAGACTCCTGTAAATGCAGTGCCCCCAAACAATACACACAATCAGTGTGTCCATCCGTAATTGACATTTTTTGAGAACACTTGGGGCACCTTTTAAAACCCGAAGGTTTTGTCACTTTAGGCTGCTTTGACATCCTTAACACAATATAGTACAAAACACGCCAAGAAAAAAGGGAAAAAACAGCCCTCTAATCAAAACGGGCTCATTAGCTCTCTAAATAAAATGAGCTACAAGGGGGTAACAAGGGATCAACACACAAGCAATTCTAACACTCCTTGCCGAAAAAAGAAAATAGCACTCTGCTAAAAGTACAAACCTAATAAAGATAAACAAGGAAAAACAGCCCTCTAATTAAAAACAGACTCAATATCTCTCTAAGTTAACATACACTAGCCTTAACAGTAGACTGACAACAGACAAAAAATGTTAAGCAGTTACCAAAAAATTTCTAATAACTAATAACAATTTCTATACTAAGAATATATAAAGAACACTTTTTAGCTAACGTACGAAGTATTGTAAGTAGGGACAAGTGAACTGAGGCCTAACAACACTTGGCCAAATAAGAACTAACAAACACTGTGTATTAAGAGAAAGCGCGCATAAACATGCATAAAGAAAATAGTAAATTATTAATCTAGTAAGACTGTATGAAGAATTTTTTTGAAATATTTAAGTTCTAAAGTAGAAAAAACAATTTCATTTAGCCAGAGCTAGATGAGATGCTCGATCTGTTTCAGCGGAAAACGAGATCTGGGGAATACCCTACACCATCATGGGATAGGGCGTGAGCCACAAGCTAGTTGAAGACCTCAAGCCTTAGTAAATGGCTGAGTCGGAACAGAGGATCGGTTCCGAACCCATCAGTACCAGAATGAAGGCGAGATAGGACAACTTCACATCAGATGTTAGGAACAAAATACTAAGAACAAGAACAAGTACACAGTAAAATTGTAACTGTAAGAATAAGGTCTAATCAGCAGTAAACTATTCAAAAAGACTATAAGGATTTTTTTTTTAAGGACGAAAGAAGGGGGAACGAAAAATGAAAAACTACCTACAAAGGCAGCTAATAGCTACGACAAACGTACGAGACAGAGAAAAAGGGTAAAAGGGAGAAAAACTTCTAACAATAACAATTTACAGAGTACATTAGAACAAGAAGAAAGAAAGTCAGGAAAAACAAAAAAGTAAGAGATTAATAACAAGAAAAATGCACTTATCTTTACTTACAGCTTGAGAGTCTACAACCACATCTTTTGCTGTGAGGAGACAAATGAGATCTGTGGTAAATGGAGTTGGTGCATTCTGCGTAAGGGAGAAGCTCGAGAGTTCTAAGTTGCCACTAGCTTTTGCAATGGCCGAGTCGGATCCGATGGTTTGGATCTGGAACCCTTCAGTTGATGACGGAATGAAAATTGACATCATCATATCTACTTGTTCAAAAACAGACACAGTGGGGTGTAAAAGTACTTTGCTTCCTATTCAACCCACCCCTATGTTTGTTAACTTCACCCTCCCCACTGTTTTCATCAAGGAAGAAGAAATTCAATTTAATTTTCTAACAAACAGTTTTCACCTCTACTAAAGCATCAGCAATATCAATTTGCCCAGAGAGAAGAAACGTGAACCCTTTGAGAAACAAGACAAAATATTCTTTAGTAATAACTCTGGAAGTGTAGTTGTAGATGTTGTACCCCCTGTTAAGAATAGACAATACCATTATCACCAACCCTTATGTTCTCCTACACTCCCCCTCTCCCCTTTTGACTTTTGCAGTATGGGGACCTGTGGGGATCTTGCCCCTAGTTGAAAACAAATCTCGAATGACTCGCCAGCCTCTGTGATCACTTGGGATTCTGAAAATCCTGATGTTCATCTGTAAAGACTTCAGTGTCCCTTAAATCAGTGGTTGACCCATTCATTTGGTTCCTTCTCCTTTCACCTGCTGTAAAGCTGTCATCCTCTGCAAAATTAACTTTTTAACAGTACCAGTGGGGTTGGGGTGAGGTGTGCAACAGGATAAGCATTTTGCTGTGGTATTGCTTAATCTCCCTTTCCAGTTTTCTTTACTTATCAACCCTAGTAAGAATACTCGCATACAAATTCTTAAATCGCTCAAATAGAGAATCTTTCAAAATAACCTGATGTAATCATTATAAATACTGACTCAAGTTACCCAGGAATATTTCATTATATTTAATGTTCTTGTGTATTAATTCTAGTCCATATTTGTCAAATAAGCCAATGAAATCAGCACCAATCTCTTCATTGTAAGACAAACCAAATGCAAACTTGTACAGTCTTACTCCTTGGGGAACAATGTTTAAATGAATACGTTGTCTTAAATATCTATTTTCTATCTCTGTACTTTTAAAATTATAAAGCAGTTTCTCAAACTGAAATCTCTTAAAGTAGAACAAACACTCTGGATAACACCAGGGCTGTCTGCATTGTTTACATTAACAGTATGAAACACAAAAGTTTTATCTGAAAGAGTCTTAAAATTGAGTTTAGCATTGTCCTTGTTGTTTCCAGACATTTCAGAATCTGGCTACTCAGACATAGGACACAAACTCATTAGTTTGAACAAAAACAGTACCTGCAGCCTGTGCAAAAGTGTGTGGCCTTTGTAAAAGGAACTCATTTGCAGCTGCTCCAGTTTCCACTAGTGGAACAAATAGCACTCGACACAAGCTGAGAAGAACCGGCTCTAAACTTTGTGTTTAGATCCAAGACTGCCATTTCTACTCTGAATTCTCAACAGCATGCACAGAACTCAGCAGTGGAGAGGAGGCTGCTACTCCCCCTTTCCTTAAGAAACCTCTGTCCTCTATTGCTTCTGATTGGGTAAACAGCTCAATCAGTCTAGTAAGTTCACATTTTAAAGATGCAACTGCAACATCCTCCTTAAGCTGACTGAAATCTGAGCGTCCTGCCCAAGTGTTGGAAACAGGAAATTCATCCAGGGAATCCACGGAAGCCCTTGATCACAAGTTGAAACTTGGAAGATACAAAATACGTGCAATGTCAACCAAAAAAACTTGAAAATAGTAAAAATAAACACCTCGGAGGGTCCACAAATGGTTTACAAACAAATTAATATTACCATAAAAAACTGAACGTTTTCATCTCCCAAGACAGACTTCATCAGAATAATTACAAACCAACACCAAGGAATTATCTCTGCTTAGGTTCCCATGCTATGACCAACCCAGTACACTCTGAAATCTTTCACCAAAACAGAAGTGGCAAGGTAAATACCTACTCTAGAGAACTTAAACCTACAATATCACATCACCATCAAGTGATGTGAGATACCTACCAAATGTATCTCCCATTTCTGGAATGGGCTGCCCTTACCGATCCAGTATAATGTTTCCCTATCAACCTTTAAAACTAGTACGGATACCTGAATGGGTGATATCAAGTTTTCAACAAGGATATGTGGAGAAAGTCTACTCAGTGGAGGCACTGTCAGTTTCATACCATTGCTGAGTTATGTGGCTGAGCTTCTTGATGGTCTCCATTGGCTCTACGTTCACAAAGATCCTACAAACCAAAACAACTCTGTATACTTTTGTTAGAGCAAATAACAACTTTGATACTTCTGGCTTGTACACAAATGCATTTTTTTCACTATTTTTGCACAAAGTTACCTTCACAGAGGAAAGGGAGAAATTCATTCCATATTTTTCAAGTGTAATCACATTACGTCATCTGCTGTTCTTTTGCTTTTGACCAAGCTCACTTATTCTGCAAAATCATTTTATTAAGTACACTTACAACATCAGCATCTCCATAGAAAGCAGCAAGGTCCAAAGGAGTACGGCCATTCCTGTCTGTATGATCTATGGCTGCACCTCTTTCCACTAAACACTGGACCACTGCCTTATGTCCCTTTAAACAAGCCCAGCTTAAAGCAGAGAGCCCTTCTTTATCTACCGAAGATACTGATGCACCTAGGGATAAATAGAAAAAATTTGATCATCTGTGCCATTATTCATCTTTATGCTAAATATATGAAAATTACTTATGCCACTAATGTATGCATTTCTTGACGAAAATGACAAAGTACAGTTGTGTACACTTACCATAAATGTAGATATTCAAGTGTATTCACTGTTGCAGTCATCACATTTGGGTTATCCCTGCCAGGGTAGCCCTCAGTCGGCCCACATACCAGAGGCTTAGTATTTCTGTGTCGGTTGCTGTCACTTCAGGACTGACATCAGGTCGTCAGTGGTATAAAATCAGGCAGCAGACGCCATTACATCAGTTTTTCTTGCCCTAAATGTCAGCAGCCCCCCATAAGGAACTAGGTTACAGTGAAAGAACACCATCAGTAGAAAGTAAATACCAAAAATTCCTTGTAAGGAGAGAGAGAGAGAGAGAGAGAGAGAGAGAGAGACAGAGAGAGAGAGAGAGAGAGAGAGAGAGAGAGAGAGAGAGAGAGAGAGAGAGAGAGAGACAGAGAGAGAGACAGAGAGAGAGAGAGAGAGAGACAGAGAGAGAGACAGAGAGAGAGAGAGAGAGAGAGAGAGAGAGAGACAGAGAGAGAGAGAGAGAGAGAGACAGAGAGAGAGAGAGAGAGAGAGACAGAGAGAGAGAGAGAGAGAGAGAGAGACAGAGAGAGAGAGAGACAGAGAGAGAGAGAGACAGAGAGAGAGAGAGACAGAGAGAGAGAGAGAGAGAGAGAGAGAGAGAGAGAGACAGAGAGAGAGAGAGAGAGAGAGAGAGAGACAGAGAGAGAGAGAGAGAGAGAGAGAGAGAGAGAGACAGAGAGAGAGAGAGAGAGACAGAGAGAGAGAGAGAGAGAGAGAGAGAGAGAGACAGAGAGAGAGAGAGAGAGAGAGAGAGAGAGAGAGAGAGAGAGACAAGGGGGATGGAGGGAGGGAAACCAGGACTGCAACAGTGAATACACTCGAACATCTACATTTATGGTAAGTGTACACAACTGTATTATTTTCTTCGTGTTTCACTATTGCAATCATCACATTTGTGTTGATTCCCAAAGCTGAAGAAAAGGATGGAGGCAGTCAAGAAGACTGGGGGCTGGCTAGGATGCCCTGCAAGACTGCAGTGGCAAAGCCTGCCCTGGATTTGGAGAAGATAGGCAGGTGGTAATGCTTGAAGGTATGAACAGAAGTCCAATGTTGCAGCCTCCAGGATGTTCCTGGTGGGGACCCCTCTGTGAAAAGCTGCAGAGGTGGAGGCTGCTCTGGTGGAATGCATTCTGACCCACTTAGGGGGAGGTTTTTCCGTGATGTTTGTAGCAAAAATGGATGCAATGTGCTATCCATTTGGAAATTGTTTGTTTGGATATGGCCTTGCCCTCTGCTCCTGCAGCGAAGCTGACTAGCAATTGATCAGTTTTTCTAAAAGATTTAGTCCTGTCTAGGTAGAATTTGAGCTGTCTGTGCACATCTAGAGAGTGCAGAATCCTTTCCCCTTGCTTTGTGGGTTAGGGAAAAAAGAAAAGTGGGCAGATGAATGGATTGGTAGAGAGCCATGCTGGATACCACTTTTGGCATGAAGGATGGGTTAGTCCTGAGGGAGACCCTGTCAGCATGGAAAATGATGAATGGCTCTACAGCCACAAGTGCTTGCAGCTCTGATACTCTTCTAGCTGAAGTGATGGCCAGAATCAAGACGGTCTTCCAAGAGGGGAATTTTAACTCTGCTGAAGCAGCAGGTTCAAAGGGAGGCAGGGTGAGCTTTTCCACACAAAGTGTAGGTCCCAAGCTGGTGTAGGAGCTCTTCTGGGTGGCCTCAAGATGTTAGCCCTTCTTAGGAACTGTTTGATGAGAGGGTGCGAGAAAAGAGGTGGCTCTGTGCTGAAATGGGCAGAGGCATGAATTTTAATAGAAGGGAAGGATAGACCCTTGTGTAGTAGGTCTGCCAGGTAATCCAGATGAGAGGTAGGGTGGGCTGTGCCGTTCAGGCTCCCTTAGCCTGGATCCACATGCAAAACCTTTTCCACTTGTCAGCATAAGACTTTCTAGTCCTGGGGTGCCTGGCCTCACGTATAACATCTAGAACTTGTTAGCTTAGACTGGCAGCTTGAGGAGAGGTCAGGGAATAAGCCAGGCTGCCAGATTGAGGGTCTGCAATTGAGGATGCATGAATTCTCCATCCCTCTGGGTCAGGAGTGTTGGGATCTGAGGTAGGTGCCATGGTGGCAGGGATGACAGGCTGCTCAGTAGTGGGTACCAGTGCTGCCGTGATCAGTCTGGGGCAATCAGGATTGTCCTTGGTTTTTCCTCCCTTATTTTGATTAGTACCCTTGAAATGAGTGGTACAGGGGGAAATGCACAGACCGAGAGGTTTAACCACTGGAAGGATAGGGCATCCACTTTCCAGACCTTGTTGTGAGGTTCCCTGGTGCCGAATTTGCTGAGCTGGTGATTGGAGTGGGAGGCAAAGAGGTGCATTTTCGGGGTGCCCCATTTCTGGGTTGCAAGGGTGAAGGGTCTTAGGTCTAGCTGCCACTCATGTGGGTCTAGCAGGTCTCTGCTTAGGTTGTCTGCCAGAGAGTTTAGAGAACCTGGTAGGAATTGTGCTAACAGGTGTAGTTGCATGGCTGCGGCCACATGCCAAAGGGTCATGGCGAGCCTGCACAAGAGGATAAGAGTGAGTCCCTCCCTGCTTGTTGATGTACCACATCACCGTGGTGTTGTCTGTTTTGATCAGCAGAGGCCCCGGGGAGTGTAGGGGTCTGAAAGCGGTCAGGGCATGGTGAACAGCTAGCATCTCTTAAGGTATCATTGGTATAAGAGTTTCTAGGTCTTGAGAGTGCTGACACCAAGGGCTTTTTAGGTACCACTGTACTTTCTTCATATGCAGTCTGGCATATGGAATGAGTAGAATGCAAGAAGCCATGAACCTCAGAGCTTGCAGGATTTTCCTTGCTGATAACTGGGTCCTAGTGGCTAGTTGAGAGAACAAGGTTGTCAGGTAGGTTTGTTTTTCTGGTGTAAGGAATGCCATCTGGGATGCTGCGTCCAGGCTTGCTCCCAGGAATACAATTTTTTGAGTGGGTACAAGTTTTGATTTCTTTTCATTAACAGTATACCCCAGGGAGGTCAGTAGGTCCTTTATAAAGGTCAGGTGCTTTAGCAGCTTTTTCCTAACTGTCTGCCTGAATCAGGCAGTCTAAGTATGGATAAATTTGAATATTTCTTTGCCTGCAAAAAGCAATGGTGGGAGCCAGACATTTTGTGAAAACTCTGGGAGCAGTGGATAAGCCAAAGGGAAGAGCAGAGAACTGAAAGTGCAGTGATCCTGCTCTGAAACGTAAGTATTTCCTGCATGATTCCCTGACTGGGATGTGTAGGTAGGCCTCTTTTAGGTCTACGGTGGCTAACCAAGCATCCTTGGAAAGCATAGGAAGAAGCTGCTGGAGGGTGAGCATTTTGAATTTTGATATCACTAGAAAGGTGTTTAGAATGGATAGGTTGAGGATGGGGTACCACGTGCCCTCTTTTCTGGGTACCAGGAAGAGTCTGAAGTAGAAACCTTGGCCTGTCTGCTCTGCAGGAACATGCTCTATTGCCCTCATAGAGATGAGGGAAAGGACTTGCTTTTTGGCCTCTGCTTGCTGGTTTGGGGGTAGATCTGGGTACCCTTTTTGGGGTTGGCAGAGTGTGAAAATAAAATCTGTATCCCTGGGACACTATGTTGAGGACCCAGCGGTCGTTGGTAATGGTGGACCAGTTGTTTGCGTGGAAGGAGTATTTTCCTCATAGGGGCAAGTGCAGGTGGGCAGAGGGAGGGAGTAGAAGTGTAAAGTCATTGTGAGCTTTCACCATAAGGGGGTGGCTTAGCACTCCCTGGTTTTGAAGAGGAGGAACTCCATTGCTTAGATCACTGCATTCCATGGGGCTGTTGTCTGGGGGGCCTGCTTCCACTGGGTCTGGGTTGAACTGACCTGGGGAGGCAGGAAAGGACCAGTGCTTGGAGGGGCAATGCCTACTGAACCTCAGTGGCTGGATCTGTAAGAAGTCCTTAACTGTCTGCATAGATTTAGCTTTTTCTTCCATCTTTTTTAGGACCTCTTCTGCCTTGGTGCCAAGTAAGTTGTCTTTGTGCAAGGGTGCGTCCAATAATTTGGATTTGACATGGTCTGGCAAGGTCTGTTCCTTAAGCCAAGCATGTCTTCTAAGTACAGAACCAGTAACTGCTGCCCTGCAAGATGCTTCTAGGGTGTCAAAACCACACTGTAAGGTGTGCTTAGTCACTTGACTTGCAGAATGCATTAACTCTTGTAACTCTCTATTTTCTGCACAAGCAGGGAAAGAAGATATTTTCTGTTTGAGGAGTTCCATGGTATGTTGTTGATATTTCAGCATATGGAACTGACAATTTAATGCTCCAAAACCAAGAGTAGCAGAGGTGTATACTTTTTTTACCCCATCTGTCTAATGCTTGGAATCCCTATCTGAGGGGGTGGGATTCTTATCTGAAGTTGCTTTGATTCCTTTCAGTCCTTGAGAGATGACCTCGGGGTCAGCAGTAGGGTTTTTGAAAATAAATTTGTGAGAGTCAGGGACTCTATAGTACCTGTCAGGTTTCCTGGGAGCAGGAGGGAGGGTGTCAGGAGTCAGACTGGATTCCATAAAGACATCATCCACAACATCCAGGACAGGAGGAATGGCCAGAGGGTCTGTGCTGTGGAAGATTTAAGAATTCCCCAAGTCTCTTTTTTGACTGAGGATAGTCCTGACATTCCCAGTGGAAATGCTCCCTTAAAGTATGTAGGGTTTCCCCAAAGGAAAAGTCCTTGGGTGTTGAGGCTGAAGGGATGGATTCTTCTGCATCAGAATCATCATAAGCAGAGAGGGGTTGCATATCTTCATATTCAGATGCATCAGAGTCATTGGACTCCTGTTCAGAAAAAACTACTGGGGACAAGTCTCTTTTTCTTCTGGAAGGGGTAGCCTGGCTTCCTCTGATAAGCTTTATAAGGTCTTCCACCATTTTAAGCATTTGAGACTGAGGCAAGGAAGCAGGGGCCTGAGCTTTGAGTCGTCGTTTTTTTGGTTGTATTTTGTACCCTGGGCCTTAGAAACTTGGTAGTATTCAAAAGAACTGTAGACGCAAAAGAAGTCGTCAATCTGTGTCGAGTATCGGTAGTGCGAAGTACTTCCTCGGAAGCCTGTGCCTGCTCAGCGGCTCTGGACCCATCCAAGGTAGAGACATCTGCAGGGTCCTTAGTCGAAGAACAGCCTCGTAGCATACCGGACTCCGAAAGGGTCTTGGTAGTGGCCTGCGAAAGCGCCTCACTCAAGACCGGAGAACTGATGACTAGCTTAACGGAAGAATCATCAGCAGTTTTGGACCTGTGCAGTATGTCTGTGCCTTTATCCTTACATTTTTTTGGAAGATCAGTTGTTGGATGGCTTACCAAGCCATACTGGAAGTCGAGGACTGAGAACGAAAATATCTAGCTACAATAAGGGCCCGACAATGTATAGCTCTGGCATTGAACAAAGCACAAAAGCGACAGCGGGGGATGTCGTGGTCTGGGCCTAAACAAGTCACACAGTAGGAATGAAAATCTCAGTGTGGTATTTGCTTTCCACAGGCGGGACAATTGTTAACTTTTTCTGACATCGGTTAGAGCAAGAAAAAAGTATCCCCAATGGGGTACTTAGCTTTAGAAGACTTCAGCTTCAGTTCGGAAACGAAAACCTCAGGTAGTGGCCGACTGGCACTCATGCGAACTGCTTCTGCTTCGGGCTCCTCATCAAGAAAGACTGATGTAATGGCCTCGGCTGCCTGTTTTTATACCACTGATGACCTGACGTCAGTCCTGAAGCAACAGCAACCGACGCAGAAATACTAAGCTTCTGGTATTTCGGCCGACTGAGGGCTACCCTGGCAGTGATAACCCAAATGTGATGACTGCAACAGTGAAACACGAAGAACATAAACATGTCACAAGTATCACCTTTGCCTTAATAACTTAAAATGAATTCCAATACTGTTAACATACGTGTTTATCATAACATTTTGCATGTTACAACCTGCAATGCAATAATGCAGAAAGAAAAGTTGTGTAAAATCTTACCATAACCATAGATGTCCTTCTCTTCCATGTTGCAGGATTCTGCATATGGGGTTTATCCCTTCAGTCTCGCATACGTACTGCCAGTATCCAAAAGCTTTCAGTCCCTCTGTGGTGCATCAGATGTGGATAAGATTTCGTGGGCCATAAAGGTGATGTTGGCACGCATCAGCCCTCAGAACAGTAGCCCCAGTCGGAGGCAGTCCTGTAAGGGCAATGCCATATCACTGCCATCCAGAAAGGGAAATTATTAGTTAGTAAGAGGGGAAGGAGGGTGGGAAGGAATACTGCAACATGGAAAAGAAGGACATCTATGGTTATGGTAAAAATTTACACAACTTTACTGTGTCTTTCTATTCCGATGTTGCAGTATTCTGCATATGGGTGAGTGCCAAAGCTCACTGAGTCTGGAGAGGTGGTCTAGAGGCAGATTCCTGGAATTTGTGCAGGACAGCCATGGCGAACCCTGCCCTGGATCTGGAGATGAGGTCAAGCTTGTAGTGTTTGGTGAAGGTGTGGACTGAGGACCAGGTAGCCGCTTCCAGGATAGAAGAGGTATCCAAACCCTTGAAGAAGGCTCCTGAAGATGCCATAGCTCTTGTGGAATGAGCTTTAACTGTCCCTTGCAGGGTCGTACCACGGAAATGGTAGCAAAAGGTAATGGCTTTTGAGATCCAAGTAGTAAGAGTCTGCTTGGTAACAGCCTTCCCCAGAGCTCTGGGATGAAAGCATACAAAGAGGTTGTCAGTCTGTCTGATAGACTTGGTGTTGTGCAGGTAGAAACTGATCTGCCTGTGAACATTCATGGAATGCAGCACCCTCTCACTGTCTCCTTGTGGGTCTGAGAAAAAAACAGGTAGCTGGATGGTCTGATTAAGGGACCGGTTGCTAAATACCTTGGGCATGAAGGACAGATTTGTCCTAAGGGTAACCCTATCTTTGTGGAAACTTAGAAAGGGTGGAGTAGCCATAAGGGCTTGGAGCTCAGACACTCTCCTGGCTGAGGTTAGAGCCACTAAAAGGACAGTTTTCCAGGTACAGTGCTTTAAAGAGGCTTTGTTAGCTGGCTTCTCTAGCATGTAGTTGAGGTCCCAAGGAGGGGGGGTGGGTTTCCTTGGGGACCTAAGGTGCAGTACTCCTTTGAGGAAGAGTCTGCAAGGGAGTCTGGATGCTAATGGGGGTTCCAAAGGCAGGCAAGCAGAAATAGCAGACAGGTGGGCTTTGATGGATGAATAAGCCAGTCCAGACTGAAGTAGCTCACACAAATAGGACAGCACTAGAGGGGGCTCGCTGAGAAGCGGATCCAGATGTCTATTATGACACTAAATAGTGAATTGTTTCCATTTGGACAGATATGATTTTCTAGTATTAGGTTTACTGGCCTCCTCCTGCAGGACATTAAGCATGTCCTCATTGTAAAGGTGTCTAAATAGTATCAAAATCCTATCAGCCATGGAGTAAGGTGCAGCATCTGCCACTGTGGATGGATTTGTGACCCCTTGTGCTGTGTGAGGAGGTTCACTCTGGGGGGGTAACTTGTGGTGATTGGCCTTGGACAAATGTAGGAGTAAGGGGAACCGATGCTGTCTGGGCCAGTAGGGAGTCACCAACAAGATTTTCGGGTTGTCCTACTGAATTTCCATGAAACTGAGAAGGCATCTGTTGCCAGTGCCTGTGGTTCGGGTGTCCTGGTGCAAAAGCCAGGAAGTTGCCTGTTGATGGTGGAGGCAAACAGATTTATTTGAGGTATATCCCACCAGTGGACCAGATCCAGGAAGATATCTCTTGTGCCGCATCCATTCATGGTTGTTTGTGCTGGTTCTGCTCAAATAATCTGCCTATTTGTTGTGGAGAGAGGGAATGTAGGTCGCCTGTAGGGAGAGTCCCTGTGAGGTAGCCAATTCCTATACCAGAAGGGCTAACCTGCAGAGCAGGAAGGATTTGGTCCCTCCCTGTTTGTTGATATACCACAGTACAGTTCTATTGTCAGTGTATACCAGAAGAGCCCTTATAGAATGAAAGGCTGAAATGCCTGTAGGGCTAGAAGAATTGCCCTTATCTCTCGGGCGTTAATGCGTTCTGATTTTAGGTGGTTTGGCCACAGGCCCTGCACCTGTTGGTTTTGGAGGGTGGCTCCCCATCCCAGGTCTGAGGCGTCTGTGTGAATGACTTGAGTTGGTTGTGGTGGCTGGAGTGGGAGGCCTTGGTTGTGCTGTACCTTATCCAGCCACCATAGTATTTCATTTTTTAACAAGGTAGAAGGGGTACAATGTGCTCCAGGGGCTGGTTGTGTTGCTTCCAGACTGAGTGGAGGTACCACTGCAGCTTCCTCATGTGTAGCCTTGCTAAAGGCAGCATGGGTATTGTGGCTGCCATGTAGCCCAGAAGCTTGAGGTATTGCCTTGCAGTCAAACTCTGTAGAGTGAAATACCTGGAGGAGATGTTCTGACAGGGTGCTCACTTTTGGAGATGGTAGGTATGCCTCCATGAGATCTGAGCGTATTCTGTACCCTAGGAACACAATGTCTTGAGTTTGTTGAAGATGGGATTTTGGCAGATTTATCTGGAAGCCCAGAGACTGTAGTAAGGTCACCACAAAGTGGATGTGCCTTTGCAGTATTTGTTGGCTGGGAGCCTGGATCAGCATGTTATCCAGGTAGGAGAATATCTGTATTCCCTTTGTCCTGCAGTGAGCCACCACAGGTGCTAAGCACTTGATAAAGAATCCTGGTGCAGTGGAAAGACCAAAGGGAAGGCAGAGAAGTGCCAGTGAGAGGAGCCCACCAAGAATCTTAGGTATTTCCTGTAGGAGGGCCTGACTGGGATGTGGAGATAAGCATCTTTAGGTCTAATTTAGCCATGAATCCCTGCGGGATAATCATTGGGAAAAGGCCTGGTAGGGTAAGCATTTTGAAGGTAGGTACGTTTAGGAAGAGATTGAGGTGGGAGACGTCTAGGATGGGTCTCTATGGTCCATCTTTCCTGGGGACCAGGAAGAGCCTTGAATAGAAACCTCTTCCTTTTGCAGAGGAGGGAACTGACTTTACAGTGCCCTGGTCTAACAGTGTCTGCAGCACTGGTTGTAAGAGGTGCAGCTGCTGTGTAGGAGCTCGAGGAATGCCCCACCCTATGAGAGGAGAGAGCCATGACATGAAGTAGCCGTTTTAGAGGATGGACAGGACCCACTTGTCTTTGGTGAGGAGGGCCTAAAGAGGGAGACAATGAGAGAGGTGGCCAGACACAGGCACTGTAGAAGGTGGGGGGGGGGGGCAAGACTGGCAGGTAGTCAGATGTTACCTGCACTGTCCTGAATGGGGGTTCTCTGGCTAGAGTCAGTTGATGCTTCAGGCGGAGGAGATTGTTTTCTGGTGGACTTACAAGGTCTAGAAGGAGCAGCGGGCCGTGAGTGCTTTCTAATAAACTGTGTTTTGGAAGGGTAGCTCCTGTGGAAGTTAGGGATTGGTGATACCAGTAAATGTTTAAGGTCCTGCATCACTTTTCCTTTCTGTTGCAGAGATCTGAAGAGGTCTGCAACCTTACAGCCAAAAAGTGCAGCACTGTCCAGGGGGGCATCAGTGAGATTTGCCCTGAAATCATCTGGCAGGGGTTGTAGGTGAAGCCAGGAGTATCTGCATAAGGCAGATGCTGATGCTGCTGACCTGGCAGAGGATTCAGCAGCATCTCAGCTACACTTGATGGAGTGTCTGGTGACCTGGGATGTAACAGCCAGGAGAGAGGACAGTGATGCTTTGGCAGGGGAATGTTTGGTGGCAGACTGTATAAGAGATAAGGAGCACTTAGCCATGTGGGTCTGATAGTTTGTGGCTCTGAAAGCCAAGGTAGCAGAAGTATAAATATTCTTGCCTAATCTTTCCATTGTCTTGTTGTCCTTGTCAGCTGGGAGAATGGTGGCAGTAGGCAAGAATTTAGTGGCTTTGTGAGTGGCAACAGAAATAGTGGCTGGGTCAGCTGGTGAGCACTTTATCAGATTTATAGAACCATCAGGTACTTTGTAAAGTCTATCCCGTCTGCGTGGGGCAGGAGGCTGAAAGTCAGGGTTCAGAGATGCCGAAGAAATGGGATCTAAGAAAGGCAGGGAGGATGGGAGGAACAGCATATGGGCAAGGGGTTCCCATATGAATGAGGTCATAGTACCTCTTTTGTACCTCAGACATTTCTGAGGAATCCCATTTAAAGTGCTCCTTCATCCTACTGATGGTCTCACTGAAGGTCAGATCTTCCACTGGAGAATCATGGTCCAGTGATTCTTCCTCTGGGGATCCATATTCCAAGAGTGAAGAGAGTTAGGAGTTGCAGGAAAGAGATTCCTCAGAGGAATTTGAAAGGACCTCCTCTTCCCTGGGAGCTTGATCTGTAGGCAGGGCCCTAGGTCTTAGGAGAGGAGGAGGCAGAAGTAGGTGAAGGCCTCAGTGCCATGAAAGCACTGAAAAGACTCTGGCTGAAAGCCTTCCAATCAGGCATGCTTTCTGAAGAGGGGGAGATATCTTTTCTCTTTTCCCCTTTTTTTAAAGGGGCAGTGGACGTCTGTCTGGAAAATGGAGACTGCAAAGGGTCGGAAGGCTCTGATGATTCCCGAAACACTGGTCCCCCCCCCCTGGCATCAGCTAGCGGTGCCGAAATAGCGTAAGTGGACCTGCTTTCACCAGTGGATGGTGCGGCGTCCTTAGAGGTACCCACAACCTCCACAGTGGCGGATCTGGAACCCGATTCTGAAATCAGGCCTATGTTGGCCACAGGTTGGGAGCCAGCTGGAAGAGGCTCAGCAGTAATCAAATGTTGTAAGGTCCTGGCATTCTTTTTTGGCGGTTCTACAGGGACGTAGGAAGAGCTTTCCATCCTAAGCATGAGAAGTTTCAGACGTTGGTTCTCAAGGTATAAGTTTAAAGCATGCAACAGAGTACACAAAGTTTTCAGGATGAATGCCTGACAAATAGGGCAGGCCTTCTGGTTGTGAGATTTTCCCAAACAGAAAAAGGGACTTATCGTGGGCGTCCTTATGAGGGATCTGGTGTCCACATTGACACTTGCCCTTTCTGGATGACATTAACAAGCAATAATCAAGTTTAGAAGAACTGAAAAAAGGGTCCCCAATGGGGTACTTATCTGAATAACGAATACGACGTCATAGGTAACAGGAACACCTGGCGTACGACTGGCATCTGAAGGCTCTGAGGGCTGGTGCGTGCCGAGGTCACCTTTATGGCCCAGGAAATCTCATCCACGTCTGATGGACCACAGAAGGACTGAAAGCTTTTGGATACTGGTCATACATACGCAAGACTGAAGGGATAAACCCCATATGCAGAATACTGCAACATGGGACTAGAAGGACATCTGTGATGACAAAAGCTTTACAGAACACCATCTCTGCCCTTAAATATACAGAGGCTTGTTTTTCTTTCACAGACACAGTACATTCCTCTCCTTTTGGTAATGATATTTAAAGATTCCTTTACATTAACTGTTTTCTAACGGAACTAATGCAAATGTTTCTAAAACAGTGGACCTTATAAATATTTTCCGGTAACTACAACTTTCTGTTCTACATCTGTCTGGCTAAGTAGTTTACAAGTAACACACAATATGATCATCACTAAAGCTTGCAAACTCAGTCCTTTGAATGTAACATTGGCGAAGGAGCTCTCAACCTTTTTTGCAACCAAAACTTTTGGAAACTCTCTGAATTAAGGTACTTTTCTTTAACCTGCTTTTTAAGTCTGTCCTACTATCTTATCATGTCTTAACTATTACTTTATGCGTCCATGAAAGTGATACATGTGTGACTGCTGCAACTTTATTGTGCTTTTTTCCTTCTTTCTTGTACTTCCCCATGCTGAACCTGAAAATGGTTCACTTGGATCAGCTTTCTATCCTGGTTAATAATTGAAAATAAATGCACAAAAGTTCTGTTTTTGCGGTTTGGGTTAATTTACATAGCAACCACATCTATACAACAGGGCAAATATTTTTATTGTCATACAGTTATGATACACACTGCTCTCTGGGTGGCTTAGTTTTATCGATCAAACAGAAACTATTACTGTACACTCCCAATATTAGGTGGAATCTCACCTCAGACAAACATAATACTCAGCTGCATCCTTGCCAAGAAATGCTACAAACTAGCCGTCATGTGTTCAATCTCTACTACAACCAGATTAGATTCCCCCCGGTTTCATAGCTAAAAGCATTAAAATGTGTAAGGCTTGATGGGTACATCCTCTTCACCAATTACAATTAAGCATTTTCTCTAATGTTCCCACACACTAGACACATGCACTTAGTTCCAGCCCATATGATATCATGTACAGACTGGATACGTGTACCTAACTCTTGGTCCTACCAGTTCACCTCCAAACACTAGCATGGTCATTTGCTGCAGATCAAAACAAGGCAATGAAGTATGCTAACCATGTTGCATGCAAGAAAAGCAGAAGTATAACTTGCCCAATTTACAGGGAATTTCAACTGCTAAGGCAGAGAGGGATGGTAGGACAATATTTTGAATCCATTAAGGAGCTCCCCTGTAGATCAGCTGACAAAGTAAGACAATCTCTATTATACATACACCAGGACCATCTCTGATGGGTCCTATGAATGGGTTAAAGCCCAAGCAGTACATCCGCTGGGGCAGAAAGAGCCACAGGACTGAACAAGGACTAAGTTTCAAAAATCAGAGTCATGAAATACAGAAACACAAAAGGAAGAATTATTCCTGGAGTCATGGTTAAAGTTGAAACACACTCCTAACCATATAAATTCAGCCTCATTCATATTAATATTCCCCACACCTACACCTAAATAGTCACACATCTCAAATCATCTACAAGCCTACAGACTAAACACAATTTACTTTAAGCTCTCCCTACTTCCTGTTGTATCTACATCTTCAAGCTCTATCTGCGAAAACAACAAAAATAGTTATATATTCACCATAATGTTCCATCTATGTTGTACATTTTCATTTTTTCCTCACATATGGGTTCGGAAACGATCCCTCAGATCTGACTCGGCTGTTGCAATAGCTTGTGGCAACCAAATCTCTCTCAAGCTCCCTACCCATAATGCCTCTCTCTCCCAATCAAAAATAGAAAAATAATAGAATAGAAAATAAAGAAACAGCTTGAGCATGGCATTCCTGGCATTCAAGATTAGCCAATTATCAAATTTAGGTCAACTCGCTCATCTAAAACGAAGGAAGGGACAGCGGGATGGTGGGAGGGTTGTTGAGTCAAAAATGAAAATGGACAACACAGATGGAACGTTACAACGAGTACTTAACTATTTTATCTGATGCTGTCAATTTTCATTTTATCCTCACATATGGGACAGAGTCCCCAGCTACCTTTTTCCTGGGTGGCCTTATGAAAGGATATTCTTCAGAACCAATGAACCTAAGAGGCCCTACCCCTTGAGACCAAATCCAGTTTGTAATGAGTAATGAAGGTATTGGGGGGGGGGGGGTTTGCCCAGGTTGCTTCTGCACAAATATCATCCACGGATGCTCTTGATGCAAATATTATGCATGGACGCTCTTGACTGAAAGACTGAGGAGGTGGTCATGGCTCTAGTGGAATGAGCTCAAACTGTTTTGGCAGCTTTAAAACTTGTTTCTTGTAAATAAAAGATATGCAGTCTGTAATCAATTTGGCTAGAGTAACCTTGGTCACTGAAAGGCCCAATCTAGTCTCTGAAAAGGAGACAAATAATTGACTTTCTTTTCTTATGCCCTTTGCTCTATGAAGGTAAAAATGTAATTGTCTATGAACATCTAACAAATGCAATAAATATTCACCTTTACTGGTGAGGTCTGGGAAGAAAACTTGTAGATTAATAGTCTGGCTGACCATACGTGATGGCTACCAAGAATATGGTTTTCTAAGAGAGAAATTTGAGTTGACAGGTAGCTACTGGTTTGAAAGGAGGTTGTATAATTTTTTGTAACACCAAATGTAAGTCCCAAGGTGCTGAAAGATCTTTATAAGGGGGCTTGAGGAAGACAGTTCCTCTCAATAAGGCTTTGTATAGCTTATGTGAAGCGAGGGAAGAACCATCAAATCCAATGTGAAAATTAGAAATTGCAGCTAGCTGCACTTTTATTGTAGAGTAAGCTGCACCCTACTTAAACAGCTGTGCTAAAAATTCTAAACTAATGTGGACAGGAGCAGAAAAGGGATCTATATAATTTTGTTGAGTCCAAGGTATAAGTCTCCTCCATTTATGATTATACAACTTTTGTGTAGGTGGCTTATAGGAAGATATAAAAATTTGATGCACTGGTGGAGAGGGCACAGTCGGCTAGCAATTGAATTGGAGATACCAAGCTGTCAGCTTCAGACTGTAAATGTTTGGGTGAGGCATTCCTGTTGGGTGTGACGGAAGGTATGGAAGTGGAGCCAGAATCTTTGTCTTCTTCCAAAGGTGAGGCCAAAGAAAGGGAAACCAGACTTGACAAGGCCAATATGGAGCAATAAGGATTACTTCTCTCTTTAAGCTGTTTGCTTTCTGAAAAAAACTTGGGGATTAATGGGGTTGGGGAAAAGACATAAAATAGACCAGGAGGCCAATCATGAATGAGAGAATCCCTCTGGGACTCTCCTCTTGGGCGGATCAGGGCAAAGTAATTGCTGTATTTGTTGTTCAGAGGGGACGCAAAAGGCCACAGCAAGGCTGGCCCCACTTGAGGAATAGGTCTTCCGCCACTTTCTGACTGAGGGACCACTAGTGAGGTATAATAATGGATCTGCTCAACTTGTCTGCTATCAAGTTTGACTTTCCTGGAATGTGCATTGCTACCAGAAAGCAGTTGGATGAGATCGCCCACTGCCACACTCTGAGTGCCTCTTGACATAAGGGGCATGATCTTGTTTCCCGCTTGCTTGTTGATGTACCACACTACTGACATGGTGTCCAACTGAATCGCAATTGTCCCCAGAAGAAGAGCATTCTGAAAGGCTTGCAACACTAGTAGCACTGCTCTATCATCTCTAGGATATTTATGTGCAACTTGGCCTCTTGTGTAGACCATGTGCCTTGGACTGTTTTTCTCAGATAATACCCCCCCATACCCTATATGGGAAGCATCTGTGGTCACTGTGGCCTTGGGGAGATGGGGAACAAAGGGGCGACTTTGTATAAGTTTATCTGATTAAATCCACCATGAAAAATCCACCTTGCAAGTGTTTGTGATTCTTATCAGAGCTGACATGGGTTGGTAAAGGATAGATCACTGCATTGCAAGCAGCCACTTTAAGACTCTCTTGTGGAATCTCCCAAGTGGAACCAGTGTTATTGCTACTGCCACAGAACCTAAGGCCTGAAGTACCATTCGAGGAGATGCTCTTGAATTCTGGAGCAACTTTCTGACTTGATAGTCATCACTCTTGATGATGGGAGACGTGCTACTATATCGGCTGTCAAACAGGAAAGAACACTCCGGCAATAAACTGTATGGTACAAGTGAATAGCAATAATAAATTAAGAAAATTAGTACAGAGATACAGCTAAGAACTCGTGGCAACAATGTAAAAAACAAGAACAAACTTAAATGAAATTGGTGAGTGCTTTCGGAATAACAAGATTGCTTCATAAGACCTCAATAACAATAACACAACCTGGTTAACATCCTTAAAGTATCCATAAAGTATCAGAAAGCATTCTAAGAACCAAGCCAATATGGGAAAGGAGATTCTGTCAATAGGGATGACTGCAATTAGGGATACAGATAATACAAGACAGGGATGGAATTTATTGGAGAAAACTGGCAAAAGAACCAAAGTACTGGGTGCAAATAGAGGGGGAAAGGTAATAGAATGGGACAATGCCAAGAATGTATTTGGACTGCAGGTTAGAAATTGCCTTCCCTATCAAGGACGGATATTTTGAATATAGGCAAAGAGGAAGATACAGGGGATCCTAAACAAAAGACCAGCACTGGTAGAGTTTTTAGCAGAATGTAGAACAGAGGCTGCTGTTATGAAAGGAAAAATTAGTAGAGCATATAAAACATTGCACGATAACTAAATGAATCAACAAGAGGAGGTTAGAAGGGACTGGCAAGAGAGTTTGGATACGCAAGTTACAAAAAAAAATAATGGAGGGATATATGTATGTCTCCCAAATATGCATCAAAGTCTAGAAGAATTAGGATCTTTTCTTGGAAATGTTTACATTGGTATTTTTATACCCCAAGTAAAGTCCAAAGCATTTTTGCTCAGGTAGACAGTAAATGTTGGAGGTATGATGGAGAAGAAAGTAGTAGCTGGGAACATATTTTCTGTGAGTGTAATGAGTTGGCAGACTTTCAAGATTCTTGGCAGACTGCTCTAAGGAAATGATTTATTGAGCTATGATACAGAAGTGGAATTGCCTAGACATAGTAAGGACTTACACGAAGTCTAATTATGGTGGCTGCCAAAAAAAGCAATTACTAGAAAATGGAAATCAAAGTTTAAACTAACTTTCAAAGAAAACAAAAAAGCCAGTAAATCATGATAACCAAAGCAGTTTAATGCAACAAAAAAAAAACAGTAAGTGCTTTCATCACACAAGACTTTTTCAAACTGCCAAACTGCCATACCTTCTTTTGCTCCAGCTATTTAAATATCCAAACACAATCACATGACATATAATGACATAACCAACAAACATTCTGTTAATGTTTGAGCTTTTTCCTTTTGATGTATGCAATAAAATCTTCACGATTATTTAAGCCAGGTGGGTGGCAAGCATCCAATTTTACCTGCCACAAATACTCAGACCATCATCACTCTTCTGCATTAAAAATATTCTCATAGATATCAATCTGATCTAATGCAAAAAATCTGAAATTGACTCTACACCTGACTGATATAAAATGTTTGGCCAAAGCATTTATTTCATCACCAGCTGTTACTGCATGTCTATGTTCGGATTCACTTCAAAACACTGAAAGCTCAAAACACTAAAACTTCAAAATCTTGAAAACTCAAAATACAAACTGAAAACACTGAAAACACATATCATACATATACAGAGTTTAAACAACATAAATCATAGCACTTTCCACCAAGTGTAAGCAGGGGGACAAGCCCCCCTGCTACTTATATATATCAACTTCAAGATTGCACTTCACTACACTAAGTGCAATCTTGGAGTTGATATATTTAAGTAGCAGGGGGTGTGGGGAGCACAGCCCCCCACATGGGGGTGCAGGGCGGCTTGCCCCCTGCTTACACTTGGTGGAAAGTGCTATGATTTATGGTGTTTAAACTCAGTATATGTATGATATGTGTTTTCAGGGTTTTGAGTTTCAGTGTTTCGAAGTTTCAGTGTTTTTAAGTTTCAGTGTTTTGAAGCTTCAGTGTTTTGGTCTTCTATATTATGAAGTTTTCTCCTTTTCAGTGTTTTGAGTTTTCAGTGTTATGAAGTGAATCCCTATGTTCATATATATACGTTTATACAACTCCCTACTTGTTCAACCCCAGATAAAAAGCAGGGCAAGACAATGTATTTAACAAAATAAATTACATATTTTGATTTACACGTATAATAACCTTTGATCTTAATGTCCATACCATTAATACTGATTGGATTCGAATCAACATACTGTAAAAGTCATAACATTTTTAATTGAAACATTTAAACATGCCCAATTTTTTTGTTTTTATGATTAACTCTAGGCATCCTTAACTTTACTTGGAAAAAGATTTTAAAACATTTTCCCCTTTTTTGGGTGAACACTGGATTTTCACCAACAATTTCTTTCAATTCCAGACTTCCATTAAAAATCTTCCAATTGTTCGTAATTACATTTTTGATCCCCCAAGCATCTACACTATTACTTATTTGCACAGACGTCCTATAGTCTCCCTTGTCTGACCTTGTTTCAAATTTTAGACCTTGCTTTCTTTGATTATCCACATCAATGTAAGTGTCACATAATTTCTTCTGATATCCTCTATCTGAAAGTCTATTACATAAACTCTGACTTTCTCTAATAGAATCATCATCTTTGTTCGTAAGATTGTTGATTCTCATCAACTGCCCTTTTGGAATATTTGCCTTAGTCTTCCTGGGCTGCATACTTGTATAACGTAAATAGGTGTTGTTTTGAACAGGTTTCTTATAAATTTTTGTGAATAATCTACCTTTTTCTTTGAATACAGTAACATCCGCGGTGGTGGTGGTGCTGCGGTAGCGTTGTCGCCTCACAATAAGACACTGTCCGGTTCGATTCTCCGCTAGAGCGTCTTCTGCATGCAGACATGCGTGAATGGGCGTACCTTCGTTGAAGGTTGTGCGTCAGGGCTGGTAACTCGGCACGTAAAGTCAACTACCAATCATTAGCGGACCAGAGTTCCGCTGTGGCGACCCCTAATCGGGAAAAGCCGAAAGACACAACAACAGTAACATCCAAAAAGTTAATACATACAAAGCCATATTCACATGAATTTGAGATGTGAACTAACACTGTTCAAATAATTCAAAAGCTTTTCTAACAAAGTCACCCCCCTCCCCAAATCATAAAGACATCATCAATAAACCGCTTGAATAAAATTATATGGTTGGAGTAAATACTTTCAAAAATATTCACTCCCTCCCAACCATGCATAAACAGGTTGGCATAACTGGGGGCCATCGCTGCCCCCATTGCCACTCCATTTGTTTGATGATCGATATTTCAATTAAATTCAAAGAAATTGAAACTCAAAATTACATCCAACATTTCCATTATAAGACCTACAGTATTCTTAGAAAAAATGTTTGAATTAATTAATTCAAAACGCACTGTTTCCATTTCTTCATCATTGGGACTTACAGTATAAAGAGATTTAATGTCAAAAGTTACTAGCAGATCAGACTCGTCACTTTTATGTCTTGTAATTTTTTAATAAAATCAAAAGTGCCTTTAATATAAGTCGGGTTGAACTGACTACTTTCTGCAAGTGTTTCTCTATATAAATTGCCATAGACTCAGTCTTGTATTCAGCACTTGCTACTATAAGTCTTAAGGGGGGGATTATCAATGTCTTTAGGTAACTTAGGTAAGCTGAAAATTTGGCTTAATTTAGGATTATCTATATTGAAATATTTCATCAGTACATCTGTAATCCTTCCACTACAAAACCACTGCTCTATAAGGGAGTCTATCAACGAATAAGCTTTTTTTCACCTCATTGAAAGAAACACTTTTATAAAACTTCTCATCAGCCAATAAATCAAACATTTTTTATTGTAATCACACCTGTCAAATAAAACCAAAGCATTCCCCTTATCTGCCTTAAAAATCAATAATTGCCATTTTTGATTAAATCATTAAAAATTGCTCTTTCATTGAGAGACAAATTATGCCTACGACAAGGCTTATTTTCCAATTATTGTATAATCTGTAGTTCCAACATCATTAAAAACAACTCAAATTCTTTTTTGAGTGGTGGGTTGAACACACACAGCTTACGAAAGATGTCACAATAAATTTTCTCAACTTCAAATAACGTTTTTAAATTCAATTTGCAAACAATCTCTTAAAAAATTAATAGTGTCACATTTGTCAGTTCTAGTGGTTAGCACACAATTCCTGCCTTTGCTTAACACAGTACAAGCAGCTTCAGTAAGAGAAAGAGAAGACAAATTAACAATTTTAAAGTCACAGTCATGGTCACCTACTTTCTTTTCCATTGCTTCTTCCTGTTGTTCCACCTTTTCTGTGTTCACATTGAGCGGCTTCTTTGCCATCCCTGCCACTTCTGCCCACGTTCTGTTCTTTAAACCATCCTGTTAATATACTCTGATGTCATGGGCTTGTGTACCATGCTGATAATTTTGAGCATTTTGCCAATTCTCAGTGCTAACACTGCCTGATTGAATATCCAACTCATTTTGCTTACTGGAAGGACCAACCTTAATTTTCATGCTGTTGCTCTTCTCAGCTAAACATTCCGATCTCTGTATGTTGCTTCCAGACGCCGTTATTTGCTCTGTGTCATCACTTCCTCTTTCACCTTTGACAATCTCATTGGTTCCTGTGATTTTCGCCCCACAAAAGTCAAACAAGCCATTTCTTTTTCATATTCCATTCTGTCCCTCAAAGAATTTTTGATTTTTCTTTTCCTCAAGTTTTCATTTTCTTTATTCAACTTGTCTTGTATAATACAAAACACAGACTCAAAATTCTCCATGGAGGTGCTTTTAGTTGCCGATAAACTAATTGAATTTCATCAGCCAGATTTTAAATTTTTTTGCCTGTTTAAACTTGCCAGCTTCTCCACATTCTGTATTCTAATTTTATGATTGAACTCTAACCACTTATCAATAAACTCTTTTGGTAAATTTTCACCTATCGGCATCTTTTGCACTCTCAACCCTTTTGGTGCCCCCTGGACTGACAAACAATTTTCAAAATCGATACTGTCCCACTGCAGTCTCTTTAAATGAAACAAATCCTTTTGGAAGTCATGAAACATTTCCGAGTGGTTCAAAGCACTACTATTAAAACCGGAGGTTTCTCTGATTCTGAAAGGATCCACAGGTGCAGCTAAAACTCCCAATAACACCTCATCACTCTTGTTAGCCACTGATGCATCATATGAAGTGTTGGTTATCTGCATGGGAGCTTTGCTAACTGACCTTTCTGGTTTAGCACAACAGAACCGTCCAGCGTATCATTAAGAGTAAAACCAGAAGGCACCGATAAAAAACTGGAATTGGCTTGGCTGTTCATGATGGCTACTAGTCACAACCAAAAATACACCTAGTAAAAACTCTTCAACTCCAAAAGTCAAAGAAAACAAAAAATGTAATAAATCACAATAGCCAACATTGTTTAATGCAAAAAAAAAAAAAACAGTAAGCACTTTTGTCACAGAAGACTTTTTCAAAATGACATAACTTCTTTTGCTCCAGCTATTTAAATACTCAAATGCAATCACATGACATACAACAATCGCATGACAACCAACATATTGTTAATGTTTGAGCTTTTTCCTAAACCAACTTTACTAGAAGTAGTGAATGAGTAAAACAACTGAAACTGGGATCTTTAGAAAAGGGTAGGAGCAAATTACATAGGAAAAATGGGAATTATGGGATCAATACATGCAGAGGAAGAACAAAGTTTAAAAGAAGGCAGGTTCTGAATGAGCTATGTAATGTTTAAATGACAATCTCTGGATAGACAAAGTGATATATAATGTTTGCAACTGAAATTATGCCATAGTTTACTTTCATTTTTATAAATGGAAGACTGCCCATGTCATACATGATCATTGTAGTCTAGTCCTGATACAGATTTGCTGTATCCACGACTGTTTGTAAGTTTCTGAGCCCCCAAGCCTTTCTGTGTTGGAGGGAAGCCTTCTAGCTTATCAGTGGGAGTGGTAAACACTAGATAGCTTATTTAAAGAAAAAAGACTTCATGCATCGCCGCTTAGCTAGGGTTAAACTATTCCCGGTGCCATAAAGACTGCTCTTCGAACTTTCCCTTAGAATTAGCCAGTGTTTTAGTTTTAGCAATCAAATCTGTTTCTTTGAGCTCAGCACTTGTTCAGAACTCGTTGTAAGCACTAAATAAGCTACAAATTACTACAGCACTCAACTTTCCTCACTTGTCTAGAGGAAAACAGGTTTTAGTACTTAATAAATAAGCACCTATCCAGGCATGTCTAAGGGTCAGCTCCCCAGTGTTTTCTCCTGTCTACATGCATCTTGGGCAATGCAGCAATTGACTCATGTACACAGACAACCTTCTCCTCCTATCACCCAACAATATAACCTGTGAATGATGCACTTATATAGCCAAACTGGAAGCAAAGTTCTCTTCACCTAAGACTGGACTAGACAGGCAAGAGAAGAAGGCACACACTTGCACCACACCACACTCATCACATAGTCCCTCAAAACCTACACCACCCAAAACACACACACAGAAACACAAAACACACACCTACATTCACAGAGGCTCTCAATAAAAATCTGCCCAAGCAACAAGGACCTCCAAAGCAGAAACGCAAGCTACCTCCACCCCCCAACACAACCCAAATGACACATAGCCGACAAACTCAGTGTGCCACTCAACCACAGCCCACAAGGCATAACAACATACCCAACACTCTAGTCATAGGTGACTCTATAGTCAGGCACATTGATGTTCCACTCACCAGGCTAAACAAGGAGAAAGTTACTGTCACTAGCCTGTTGGGTGCCAGGATCAGTCACATACCGCACGCACTCAGGTCACTCCACAACAAGTAAAAATATGACTCTGTCATTGTCCATGTTGGTGTGAATGACCTGAGACATACCTCCCTGGAATAAATGGAGAGAGGCATGGAGGAGCTGTCCGATCTTGTAGCCCAGGCAGGTATGACCCTAGCCCTGAGTAGCATCCTGCCATCACCCAGAATGATACCACAGTACAAGGACAAAATGATTGACTTCGACAATTGGCTAAGCTTCTGGTGTCATTCTAAGGAGATACAGTATCTGTCTGCCTGGGATGACATGATCGGCAGACAACGATGCTTTGCCAGTGATGGCCTGCACCTGTCGCCCTTAGGATTCCGGACACTGGCTAAGGCAATTGCCTCCCCATAGTGCCTTGTTTTAGCAAAATTCAAATGACAAATTCACCACTGTAATGGGTTTAAGCAAGCAAAATCAGTGGGTAATGCTACTCAGTGCTAGAAGTCTAAACCTCAAAATGCACTCACTCAAGGCACTCCTTAAAATGAAGAACATCGACATCGGTGCAGAGACAGAAACTTAGTTCAAGGCTCCAGAGAGCACCCCTGCATTACCAGGCTATAATTCATGCCACACCTTTCAGCCACCTAACCTGGACCGAAACACTAAAGGTGGAGCCATGTCCATATTCATTAAGGATATCCACACCTCCAGGCTAATTGCTCAGCATAATGTATCTGAGATTATCCAAGCGCAACTAACTTTGGGCAAGACCACAATCCAAATTACAGCTTGCTACAGATCTGTCACCATGCCCCAGGATTCCCACTCCTCATTTCTTGATACACTGGAAAATATTAGTGTACAATCTAACATCCTAATAATGGGCAATTTCAACTACCCCACCATTAACTGGGAAAATTACTCATGTATCAACACTTTTGCTCAACATTTTCTGGAATTCATAAATTCCAGTGCTTTAGATCAATTTATCCACACCCCCACTAGGGGCAGCAATATCCTAGACCTGGTCATTACCAACATGGGCAACCGGTATTCCACACCAGAGGTCAATTACTCGTTGGTCAGCTCCGACTACAAGCTAATCACCCTAGACATCCACATTCCGCCTCCACCCCCCATTTAAGGAAGCCACCTCAAAAAATTTTTCCAAGGCCAACTTCACGACACCCATCCAGACGGGCAATAGAGGTACAACTGCTGAATCCCACACAAATGCACTTTATAAGTACTTACACGAGTGCATGGATGGGGCAATCCCTAACAGAAACAAGATGCTATCCTCCAAAAAAGGAAGCCAATCTGGTGGTCTCCTGCCATAAACAAACACTACAACAGAAGAAAGACACTGTTGCAAAAAAAGAGTAAAATCCCATGATTGGAGAAACTCCCTGGTCAGCCTCAGTAAGAAGCTGAGATCCCTCACAAAATTCTCCAAAGCTAGTTACGAAAACAAAATTGCCACTGATTCTAAAGATAATCACAAAGCATTCTATAGCTATGTCAAGAATCTCAATGGCAACATTCAGATCTGTTCTGAGTTCATAGGTTCATAGATTCATAGATTAGTACTAAGCTAACTGCCCTTGTGAGCCATTTTAAGCCTAGCCAATTATCCCTTGTGAGATTCAAACCCTGCACCTTGTGTTTGTAAGGCAAACACCTTAACCATTAGGCCACCCTCCCCTAGGCTAGTTACAGCACAATGACACTAAATATACAGAACCAACTGATATTGCCAACATCCTAGCAGATAGGTTCAGTGCTAACTTTACCCTCCTCTCACCCACTAAAGGGCCCATCTCTATAACAGAAGAATGCAAAGCTCCTGTAATCATGGCTGCATAGGTAAAAAACACACTCTCCAAAGCCAAGAACACAGCATCCATGGGACCAGACAACATCCCAGGCTGCGTTCTACAAGAAATACAGAACGAACTGGCACCCCACCTAGGTACCATGTTCAATCATAGCCTCACCTCAGGCTTTGTGCCCACTGAATGGCGCACAGCAATGGTTATCCCACTCCACAAAGGGGGAGCCACCACAGACCCCGGGAACTACCGCCCCATTAGCCTGATGAGCCTGGTCTGCAAGGATATGGAACGTATCATCATGGAACTTATAAACAATGACACTGGTAATCTCCAAACTCTGGACCCCACCCAGTTTGGGTTTATAAAAGGCAGATCATATCTCCTAAACCTGATAGACTTATTTGAAGCGGTCACCAAAGCCGTAGATGAGGGTAAGGTGGCTCACACAGCCTATATAGATCTCGCTAAAGCTTGACACCATCCCCACACTCTGGAATTATAGATAAACTCACTAAACTAGGTATAAATCCCTATGTCACAAGATGGGTTGCCAACTGGATCACTGACAGAACACACACTGTGAAAGTAGCAGACTCCAAATCCGACTTCAGACCAGTGACAAGTGGAGTACCACAGGGTTCAGTCCTGGGTCCTCCCCCCATGTTTGGTATCTACTTCACTGAAGTACAGGCTAACACAGAAGGCCTTTGGCTAACAAAGTATGCAGATGACTACAAACTAGGAGCCATAATCAAAACTCCTAACGATGTGCACATCCTACAAAAGGGCCTCACTGAGACAGATGCCTGGTGTCAATGCCATGGCCTCAAGCTCAATGCCAAAAAGTGCACTGTAATCCCTTTTGGTAAAAACTCTGCACCCATGAACTACCACAAAGGCTGTAGTCTACTTAACACCGAAAGTGTGATAAGAGACCATGGGACAAAGGTGGACAGTAGTCTCCTTTGATAATTACTTCACCACAGCAGTCAGGAAATCCTTCTACATGGCACACCTCATCACAAAAGGGTTCTCATCCAGGAAAAAAAGAGGTCATTGTTCCCCTCTATTCGTCACTCATTAGACCTTATAGAATGGTGCGCCCCTTTTGGTATGTACCTCACAAGACATCTACAACAACTGGTAAGGCCACAGAAATACCTCACAAAGAGGATTACCGGCCTCAAATAGATGCCCTACGCAGACCGTCTCAAAAAAATTCAGCTTTACTCCATCATATATTGCCTACTCAGAGACGATCTCTGCCTAACATACAAAGCTATGTCAAACCCAGAGCTGTTGGACATGCTCCACTTAAAGAAATCCCAATCACTCCGAGCTACACGGTCTAGGGACCTAAACCTTGTCACCACAATAAACAGAACATGCTCTGTCCCAGAGACTTCCCATACTCTGGAACAAACTACCTATCTATATCAAACAAAGCTCTTCATTAGCACTCTTCAAGCAAAATATTGATGATTGGATGGGAGATAGGAACTTCATCCCAGGGATCACTTCTGTGGCTCTGCTCGACAGGGGCACAGGAAAATAATTTTCTTGGGTGGCGAAAGCCAGGGTACCTTTTTGGCTAGGCTTATATAGGCCCTAGGGCCTATAGCCTAGCACCTACCTAAGAACCTATAAAAACACTGGAGTGGGACAGCATTCCAAGTGAAATATGGAAAATAGCAGATCAGACAGTGATACAGTACTGGCATATTTTGTTTACCCAAATAATGAAGCAGCATGGACACATGGACGCAAGTAGTAGCATGAGTTATAGCCAAGGAAGGGAAGGGTTTACTGAATCAGGGGTCATACAGACCAATAGCAATATTAAACTATGGCTATAAGATATTTGCAGGTATTACAGCACAGAGCTTGGGAAAAGTCTAGTAAACCCATGTCCAATCAGGGTTCATTATAGGCAGACAAATGTTTGACAATATACATATGGCAAATCAAATACATCAGATGGCAGACCAGCAGAAAAAGCAACCCCTAATAAGTTTGGAAGAGGAAAAGGCCTTTGACAGAGCATATTTGAAATATCTTTGGGAAACTCTGTTGATTATGAAATTCCCTCAATGTTTAATGCACCTAATATAAAATATATGTACACTGGCTCCAAAGCCAGAATAAAAGTTAACGGCAGAGTAATGGAGAAAAATGCAAAAAGGTGGAGGCACTACACAGGGGTATCCTCTCCCCCCCCTACTTTTTGCTTTATATCTAGAACCCATAGCAGAAAAAAATTAGGTAGTCCAATATAAAGGGCTGGGCAGGAGGGAGAAGACCATACACAATGGCCATGTTTGTGGATGATGCTATTTTAATGTTAACTGATCCAGACAGCGATATTTATAAGATATTCTAAATAATAAGACAGTTAACCAAGGTGGCAAGATAGAAAATTAATGAAGACAAGACAAAAACAATAACATTTCCCAAATTTATGGGGGCATGTTAAACTAAAATATTGGGGATTTGGCTGCTAAGCAAATCAAGAGACTCCCTTGATAGAAACATGGAATGAGATGTTTAGCAAAATTAAAAGATAAATGAAGTGGGAAACAGTAACTTTGGACCTAGATATGTGAATGCAGGCATTAAAAGTGTTTGTGGTCCCTCTGGTACTACATTTGGGTCAATCTTTATGTACACCCCATGACCACAGAAATGGAAAGACTTGAACAACCTGATTAAAGGCTTTACATGGAATAAAAAGAAACCAGGGGTAAAGTGGGCATGTATGGTGGAACCTCGGAGAGAGGGGTGGTAAAGAAGTACCGGAAATGGAAGAATATTATAAGGGGACACATAAAACTAATTTATCAAATGCAAATGATAAATACAGTGGAAATTGAAAAATAATTACTAATATGGATGGAAACAGAAAAGATGACACTTGATAGTGTAGAATATTGGAGAACGTTAACAGACAGGACAATAAAATGAGAATATTGGAAACAATTAAGAAATGCAATCATTAAATGTATTAGGACTGGAGCAAATTGGTAGGAATGGAGCTCCACCCCACAGGATTAAATGAAACAGGCCTGCATGCTCGGAAAGACATCAAGTGGGGACGCTCCTATGAGAAGGGAGCAATACATTTATGGAAGCAGTTAAGAATGGAAAAGAGGGGAAATTATGAACTGGGTAGAGCTCAAGCAAATATATTAAAAGAAAGAAATGGAATGGTTATGTTACAAGATGTTAATTCAAACTTTAAATGTATATGACAGAAAGACACAGAATGAGCACACAGAAAGACCAGGATTAACATGACTACTGGCTGAGGCGAGAACAATAAAGGCAACTCATTAAAAACAGTGAGTAGGATAAGTGCAGTGTTAAGGTAGATCAGGGAAAAGCACAGAAAAAAGGATCAAACACTGGGAACAGAAATCACTGGGATGAGGTATGCAGAACAAAAAATAAAGTAACACGAGACAGGAAATTCCAAATTTTTGACAGGAAATGCCTACACAAATATTTTTACACTCCAGCAAGACTACAAAAAATGTTTCCAAGGTCAGGGAAATGTGCTGGAGATATGAACAACAGGAGATAGGTACATAGAAACATGTTTTTTGGAGTTGAACACATTTACAAAGGTTTCACGCTAATCTTGGGAAAATAGTAGCGGTAATATTGCAGGTAAATTGGACACCAAATTCAGATGACTTCTTACTAAATTATGTAAGAACCTCTAATACTAGCAAGGTTAAACATGATCTAGTAAAGATAGTGTGGATGGCAGCAAATTCATGATGAGATGGAAATTGACCCAACCCCCAACAATAGACTAAGTAAAGGAAAGTACAGTCGTGTACACTTACCATAAATGCAGATGTTCGAGTGTATTCACTGTTGCAATCATTACATTTGGGTAATCTGCTGGCAGGTTGCCCTCAGTCGGACTGAATATCAGAGTCTTGGGTCTTGCGTCGGTTGCTGTCTCCTCTTACATGACGTCAAGTCGTCAGGGGTATAAAACATGCAGCCGACGCCATTTTATTCAGTTTTTCTTGCCCCAGATGTCAGGTGCCCCCCCATATATATATATATATATATATATATATATATATATATATATATATATATATATATATATATACAGCAATATATATGTAAATGCACTTTTAGCAAAATAAACTTTACCTTCATCTAAAAGCAAATACACCACAAAGGCTTTAGAATATAGTGAGGGAAAGAGAAGTTCTAGAAAAAAGGGGGATGCTGGGTGGGTAACCCGGACTGGAACAGTGAATACACTCGAACATCTATATTTATGGTAAGTGTACACAACTGTACTATGTTCTTCGTGTTTCACTGTTGCAGTCATTACATTTGGGTAGAATCCCAAAGCTATGGATAGGAGGATGGAACTAAATAGCATTAGGAGCGGTTTTAAGGCCCTGCAGAACTGCAGTGGCAAAGCCTGCCCTGGACTTAGAGAAGAGAGGCAAATGATAATGCTATGTAAAAGTATAAACAGAGCTCCAAGTAGCAGCTTCTAGAATGTCTTTGGTTGGAACTCCTCTGAGAAAGGATGCTGAGGTAGAGGCAGCCCTGGTGGAATGTGACCTGATTCCCTTGGGCACCGGTTTACCATGATGCAAGTAGCAGAAACGAATGCAGTGGCTTATCCACTTAGAAATAGTCTGCTTTGATATAGTCTTCCCCTCTGATGCTGCAGCAAATGCCACCAGCAGTTGCTCAGACTTTCTTAGATATTTGGTCCTCTAAGTAGAATCTTAGTTGTCTGTGTACGTCCAATGAATGCAGAATCCGCTCCCCCTTGTTCTGTGGATTTGGGGAAAATGTTGGCAGGTGAATAGTCTGGTTAAGAGCCATGCTGGTTACCACCTTAGGCATAAAGGAAGGATTGGTCCTGAGGGACACCCTGTCCGGGTAAAAAGTCATAAAAGGCTCCACAGCCATGAGGGCCTGTAGTTCTGAAACCCTTCTTGCTGAAGTGATTGCCAAAAGGAAAGCTGTTTTCCAAGATAAAAACTTTATATCTGCAGTAGCTGCTGGTTCAAAAGGAGGCAGGTGAGTTTTTCCAGCACAAAATTGAGGTCCCATGCAGGAGTTGGTGATCTTCTGAGAGGCCTTAAATTTTTGGCCCCTCTAAGATACTGTTTTAGCAGAGGATGAGAAAAGATGGGAGGCTCTGTGTTGTAATGAGCCGAGATGGCAGAGGCATGGATTTTTATTGAAGAAAAAGATAGGCCCTTGTCAAGCATCTCAGTCAAGTATTGTAAAATCTGAGGAATATTTGGCTTTGCTGTGTCCGTTCCTTGTGCTCGGTTCCAAGCACAGAAACTCTTCCATTTATCAACATAATATTTTCTAGTACTAGGCCTTCTATCTTCCAAAATGACATCCATCACAGATTTACTGAGAGGTGTTGTTTGAATAATTACATGATCAGCCATGCTGCCAGGTTCAGAGTTTGGAGCTGAGTGTGCAGAATTTGATTGCTCTGCTGAGACAGTAGATGAGGTATTTGAGGCAAGTACCAAGGAGGGAGTTGAGACATATTCCTTAGAATTGGGTACCAGTGTTGGCGAAGCCAGTCCGGAACAATTTGGATCATTTTTGGTTTTTCCTGTCTGACCTTTAGTAAGACCTTGGGGAGAAGAGGCAGAGGAGGAAAGGCGTAGACTGATAGGTTTTTCCAACTGAAGGATAGGGCATCCACTTTCCATGCTTGTCTGTGATAAGTCCTTGTGCAGAATTTGTCCAGTTGATAATTTTGGGGAGAGGAAAATAGATCTATGTCTGGGCACCCTCATTTCTGTGTTACCATGCTGAAGACTTGTGGATCCAGTTTCCACTCATGAGGGTCCATAAGGTTTCTGCTTAGGTCGTCTGACAGAGTATTTTGTTTTCCTGGCAGGAATTGAGCTTGAAGATGTACTTGGTAAGTCAAGGCTGTGTTCCACAATGCCATGCCTAGTCTGCAAAGGGGGTAGGAATGTGTACCCCCCTGCTTGTTTATGTACCACATAACCGTGGTGTTGTCTGTCTTTATCAGTAGTTCTCCTGGATGAAATAAGTCCTTGAAGGCTGTCAGGGCATTCTGAACAGCTAGCATCTCTTTCTGGTTGATATGCAGATGCATTTGTTTTGGTCCATATGCCCTGAATGCATCTCCTCACCAGGTGGGCCCCCCAAGCATAGTCTGATGCGTCTGTAGTTAGGGTTTGGGTGGCAGGGGGTAGAGTGAATGACCGTCCCTTGTTTTGGTGACATGTCTCTGCCCACCAAAAAAACTCCTGTTGTAGGCAGGGAATGAGAGGAATCATTGTTTCCAGACTGCCAGACGGCGCAGTGGTTCAGCGGTTAATGCTGTCGCCTCACAGCAAGAGGTTCTCTGGTTCAATTCTCGGCCAGGGTGCCTTCTGTGTGGAGTTAGCATGTTCTCCCTGCGTTCGCGTGGGTTTCCTCCGGGTACTCCGGTTTCCTCCCACATTCTAAAGACATGCGTCTCGAGCATTTCTCCCCGGGCCTCCGCTGAAAACAGGATCTGTGGAACCTAGTCGGACTTTCCCGGTCAACAAATGTTAAATAAATAAAAATAAATAAAATAAAATAAATGATTCCATAAACTTTTTAGATGCCATTGAAGTTTCCTCAAATGCAGTCTTGCATATGGAATTAGTAGAATGCAGGATGCCATGAACCCCAAAGCCTGCAGAATTTGTCTTGCAGATAACTGGGTTTTTGTTGCCATCTGTTTGAAGTATATAGTCAGTTACCTTTGTTTGTCTGGTGTAAGGTAAGCCATCTGGGCAGTTGTATTCAAGCTTGCACCCAGGAATGTAATTTTTTGAGAGGGTACCAGTTGTGATTTCTTTTCGTTTATTCTGTACCCTAGGCATGTTAGAAGCCTTTTTACAAATGCCAGATGTTGAAGAAGAATGTCCTTGTTTTCTGCTTGAATGAGACAGTCGTCCAAGTAAGGATAGATTTGTATGCTTCTTTGTCTGTAAAATGCAATTACTGGTGCCAGGCACTTTGTAAAGACCCTGGGTGCAGTAGATAAGCCAAAGGGCAGTGCAGAGAATTGGTAATGCATAAAACCTGCCTTGAAGTGGAGGTATCTTCTGCACGATTCCCTTATTGGTATATGCAGGTATGCCTCTTTTAAGTCTAGAGTCACTAACCAAGCGTTCTTGCCCAGCATGGGCAGTAGCTGTTGTAAACTCAGCATTTTGAATTCTGGAATGTCCAAGAACGTGTCCAAAATCGATAAGTCCAGTACTGGATGCCAGGCATTGTCTTTTCTGGGTACCAGGAGCAGTCTTGAATAAAAACCTTGTCCTTTTTCCTGTTCTGGTACTGGTTGAATAGCCCCCATATCCATGAGGGAAGTAACTTGTTTCTGAGCCTCTGCCCATTGATTTTGTGGCAGATCTGGCCAACCATTTGAAATTGGCAAAGTATGGAAATTAAATCTGTACCCCTGGGATACTATGTTTAATACCCACTTGTCCTGGGTAATTAGCTGCCAATTTTTTAAGCATGAAGTGCTAATTTTCCCCCCAAGGGGGCTGCCAAATGATAAGTGCTTGGTGATGGAAGAGGGAAGTCATTGAGACTACTTACTGTAGGGTTGTGCTTTGTTTCCTCCAGATTTGGAGGTAGAGGCACCCCATTGCTTTGACCTTTAAGAACCCTGTGATTGGTATCTAGAGCCTTTTGAGTGCCTGGATTTGCCTTGAGAGGCTCTGTTGGACACAGGAAAGGACCAATTTTTAGTAGGCCAGTGCCTACTGAATCTGGGTGGCTGCACTTGTAAGAAATCTTTTACAGTTTGCATAGATTTAGCTTTGTCTTCCATTTTCTTTAAAACCTCTTCTGCCTTACTACCAAACAGAGTATCATGCTGTAAAGGTGCATCCAACAATTTAGCTTTAACATGATCAGGCAGATTTTGCTCCTTGAGCCAGGCATGCCTTCTAATCACATACCCAGTAACTGCAGCCCTGCAAGAGGCCTCCAAAGTATCAAAACCACATTGCAAAGTATGCTTTCCAACCTGTTCTGCTGCATGCAATAATTCCTGAAATTCATTATTTTCCACACAATCAGAAATCAACATCATTTTCTGTTTCAATAGGCCCATAACATGCTGTTGACATTTAAGCATATGAATCTGGCAGTTTAAGGCCCTAATTGCCACGGTTGCAGACGTATAAACCTTCTTTCCCCATCTATCCAGGGCCCTGGAATCTCTATCAGAAGGGGTAGGATTTTTGGCTGTAGAGACCTTTACACCCTTGGGACCCTGTGAGATAGTTTCAGGATCAGCAGCAGGATTTTTGAATAGAAATTTGTGGGTGGCAGGAACCCTGTAATATCTGTCTGGCTTACTAAGAGCCGGAGGTCGGGAATCAGGAGTCAGACTTGATTCTGAAAACACATCATCAACAATGTCTAATACAGGAGGTATAGCCAAAGGCCTATGCTGAGGAAGAAGAAGGAAATCCCTAAGCTTCTTTTTTGATTCAGAGAAATCATGACTCTCCCAATGAAAATGTTCCCTTAAAGTATGCAAGGTTTCTCCAAAAGAATAATTCTCAGGAGGAGATGCAGATGGAATGGATTCTTCTGCATCTGAATTCTCATAGGGTGGTACAGAAAATTCCTGATCAGAAGAGGAATCAGAAGAAATAGAAACCTGATCTGTAGATTCATAATCTGTGTCTTGCCTAGGCCTCTTAGCGGGGGGGGGGGGGGATGTTGGGAACCCCTGATCAAGGTAATTAAGTCCTCAACCATTTTGATAATCTGTTTTTTAGGCATAGGGGCCTGAGCACGTGGTTCATGCATCAGTTTTTTAGACTTAGTAGCTGATTTTGTTTTTGAAGCTGGCGTCAGTTTTATATAAAAATGTTGAGGCCTGAAAACAGCCTCAGAAGCCGGTGCCTGCTCAGCGGCTCCGGACCCATCCGAGGGAGAGACATCTGTGGGTTCAATACACTGAGAATCTCATGGCATACCGGACTCCACATGGGTCTCGGTACAGGCCTGCGACTCAAAAGTAGCGGGTATCAGGGACTGTGAAAGTGCCTCACTGAGTACCAGCAAACCGGCAACTGGCTTAGGAGAAACTTCGTTGTCGGTTTTGGAACTCAACGGTATCTCTCTGTCTTTTTCTTTGCGTTTTTTGTGTACTCCGGTAGTCTGATTGCTCACAGATGACATTTCAGGGTAATTAAATCTGGATCCAAAATATTTTGAAGCAAAGATGTACCGATGCTTAATAGTGCGTTGGTTAAATCTAGCAGAAAACTGACAGCAAGGCACGTTATGATCTGGGCCTAGGCAAGGAATACAGTATAAATTAAAATCCTTATGAGGTATTTGCTTCCCACAAGTAATGCAATTATTAACGTTTACTGACATCAGTAAGGAGCAAGAAAAGGTTTCCCCAATGGGGTACTTAGCTTTAATTGAAGACTATGGTTCTAAAACTTGAATGCGAAAATTTCAGGAGTCAGCCGACTGGCACTTGCGAACTGCTTCTGCTTCGGGCACCACGCGGCAAGAAAGACTGAATAAAATGGCGTCAGCTGCATGTTTTATACCCCTGACGACCTGACTTCATGGAAGAGGAGACAGCAACCGACACAGGACCCAAGACTTTGATATTCAGGCCGACTGAGGGCAACCTGCCAGCAGATTATCCAAATGTAATAACTGCAACAGTGAAACACAAAGAACATCTGATGATAGAAATAAGTAAACAGGAGTTAAAACTGCAACAGAAAAAAAAAACAGGAGTAAATATCATAAAAAGAAACTGATTATTTGGCAGGAAGCAATGACAAAATTAGAAGAGACAGTAAATGAGGAATAAAATGTAGCCTGAAAGCCAGTGGTAAAAGAAGTGCAATGGAGAAGCAATTAACTAGACATCAACAGTTTTAAAACATAGCAAGCAAAGGGGGACACACTACAGGTAAAGAAAGAATATTGCATTATAAGAGGAAGGATCTGGTCCTGAACAGGAACCTTTGTATAACAAGTTTGATAATAACAAACTGGGGTCAATCACCAGACCTATATAACCAAAGCAATACCATGATTAAGTTTTGGATACACTGACTTTTCTCCTTAAAAGATCACATGTGGGTGTGATAGACAACACTATCAGTATTTAAAAAATATAAAAAGAAATGCAACAATGATCTGGTAACAAGTTACCCTGATGTATAAAACTTAAAATGGACAGTTAAAAGTGGAAATGGGGGTCACCCACCTGAAAATGAAGCACTGAAGTTAATGCTGTGAAGCATTTTGTACCAAAGGCAACATGAATAAAGCTGCTTTGAAAAGAAAAAAAAATACTTTTTTTTTTTTTTTAACTATTTGATCCAAGGAGTTTTTGTTTACTAAATCTAAGAACTTCTAGGCATGCTGAACATTGCAGGCATAGGTGTTGCTAGTAATTGTGGGGCAGCTGAAATCTCCAGATATAACAGAGTTCTTGCCTACAAAGTGCTCATCAAGTATATTTAGGAATCTTACATGATTACTAAGAGATATAACAGGCTATAAGCTAATGTCCTGTCCTGTTTAGGGTGATCCGGAATTCTGTGTTTTCTACTTGTGGGGTCTCTGCGAATTTGTTTTGAGGCAATATGGACGTTAGAAATATGGAATCACCACCACAGTTCCAAAAGACCTAAAGGCATGGTAGGCATAAAACCCACGTAAGGAGAGAGTGCTTTTTTTACATGTAAACCATTTCTCAGTAATTACACAAAAATATGGATGGGTTCCAAATGCAGGAGACCCTCAGGATTGGGCAATTTGCTGCTGAAATTATTTTCACTGAGCAATTACATCTTAATGTGATCCAGTTTTGGGCATATTTCTGTTACAGTGGAATATCAATTAGTGGGACTCTGCCTAAAAAAGGTACTTTGGGGGTAACAAAGGCTTTGGTCGTATGCGTAGGTTTTGGAATGAGAGGTGCAGTCCACCTTTTGTGAAGCAATTTGAACTGTCACGCATCTCATCCCAAGCTGATACCTACTAATTCTTACCGGAATTACATTAACTATTTAACCAATTGTTGAAACCAATTATCGCTTTTGCATCTAGGCATAATTCTTGGAGAAGGATCTTACCTACTTCTGTCAATAAGCACCGAGTTCCAGTATGTCTCTCTGCATCCATCCATCCATCCATCCTCCCTCAACCCCTTTTTCCCCATTTTGCACATGAGGTCAGGGTGTCACTTCCACAGTCACACATCCCTCAGGTTTTAAAGTCCCCAAGTCATTCACTTCCAGAGGTACCACCACCATGTTATAGTTACATCTGTCAGGTGAAAGGGTCTTCAGAGCCCTTGTGATGTCAGAGATCCTAACAGATGAAAGACATCTCTCACCACGACCCAATCTTTGTTTAGCCTAGAGAGTGGAGAACCTGTGTGTTTAATTATAGAATTGTCTATCACTGAAACGTTTTTATTAGTACAGGGGGCTTGGAGTAATAAATTTGACTGTTGGTAACTCTCTGTTACAGGTCTACATGAATAATAATGGGTGCTGGATTTAGAGAGTCCTCACCCTCTTAGGTCTACGAGGCTTTGGTACAGATGTTTTTTTTTTTACAGCCCCAGAGTATGACATTTTAATGTGATTCGTTTTAGAGTGCAAATGATGTATGAAAATTCTTTTTTTTTTTTTTTTAAATACGGGGAAGCCTTTATACTAGTTAGCTGAACTATCATGCAAATCCATAATCTGTTTTAACAATATGTTAAACTGTTCTAAGCTACAGTTTTTGTAAATATTAATTTTATGTGAAGTATTTTTGTATTTTAGAAATTTACACACAGATATTGATTCTGTGGAGCTTTTCCTCTAGGGCCTCCATCTAAAATGGGCTTTCCTGCGCAGTCACACTTTCTCAGTCAACAAAATCATATAAATTAAAATATACAAAAATATTTTCTTATCTCACAGACTATTATTTATGCTGAGTAAGACTTTGATGCCTGTGCGCATAAGGCAGTAACTACACTACCAAGTGGTAAGAGGCTGGCAACAGAAGGGAAACCAGTGGGCTGACATTCCATTTTTGTCAGTTATTTGGGGGATTTAGTTCAACTTACTCAAGCTTGTATACTTCTAGTTAACACCCATAGCTCCTTACGGCGTCCAGACACTTTTTGTGTCTATTTTTAACTAAGTGACTTACCAACTAATAACATGCATTAGAAAAGTTAAGTAGTGACACTAAAAAGGTCAATCTAGAATGTTGTGCAGTAGAGAAATCAACCACTGCCTGCCATTTATTATTCATGTTTTCATATTTATGATATTTTCATAACGGAGAGACCTACATGCTACAGATGGGTATGGTGTGAAATGCCATCGTGGGAGACAGGAAAATTCATTATAATTGTCCATTTACATCAAACTATACTTGCGATACTGCTGTTAGTAATTATGAAAATAAGCAATATTTTGTATTAATACCTCAAAAAACAAACTTACAAACTAATGCATGGCATCAGTTTTCTTCAGCAACATGTAAGGTTTCACCTGTCATTGATGTTTTCACTGTAAGCTGCACTTCTTGAGAGAAATTCAATGTTATTTATATGGTTAACTATATAACCAGCCATAGGTTTTCATATTCATGTAAATATCTCAATAACCATGCACTCAGAGGAATTTCTTCTATCATTTGAAAGTTCAAGTCAGGTTAACAAAAGTGTTCGAGCAATATAGGTCTATGTTGCATGGTTTCCAAGACAAGACAAAAAAACATTCTGGGTTTGTGTGCCATATAATATAACGAATACACCGCCTACTGACATAATAAAGAATACTTCTTCTTGATAACATTGCTATTTGAGCAAATTTAATAACTTGCATTGTTCACAAAATATTTAACATTTGTTTATCTTGTGCATTTAAGATGATTTTTCAGCAAATGCTCTGGAATGCAAGGACGTGTACAGGCTGATAGGGGTGTGACATTCCACACCATATGCTTATTAATGAGTTAAGCTTTCTTAATTCTTACAAAAACAAAGTAAACTTCTTGAAAATAAAACCTGTTAAGAAAGCCACGGCTAGACCACAAACGATATGTTAGTTGCTTTTAATCCAATGCATACTTTTGTTCGACTCGCTGGCCGAACTTCTTCAGACTATAAAAAAGTTAACTAAAACCATTCCATTCAAAAGCATACAAAATAGGGTCACATGTTTCAAAAACACCTATGACAATATACTACACTCACATTACTCAACACAGTAATCAACACATATCCACCCTTACATTCATTGCATATCTAGCAACAATAAGTGGGCGGATAAATCAAGTCTCACTAGCATACATTTAAAAACAGCCTCATTAAAATAAGCATTTAAAACCTTAGTTAAATATATCAGAAATATATCAGGCACAGACAGAATAAATACTTTGGTTAAATGCATCAAAAATATATCAGGCACAGGTAAAATAAATCCCTTAATTGAAGTAATCAAAAATCGATCAGGCACAGACGGAAAAAAATACACGGCACCCAGTAACATTTCATAAGAACAAAACACATAGTTGCAATAGTGTTTTATCAAACATATTAAAATGCATTTTGATAACTCTACATTTTGAACTTAATCCCTTTCAGCCTTATTCAAGGCTGAATAAAATGTGATTACCTTAATATAACTTCTTTTTGAAAAAGATTTCTTAAGGAATTTCATGAGGCAGCGAGAGCAAAAGGGTAAAAAGCATTCAATCCAAACCTCCGGCGGCTAACGTACTCGCGGGTCTATCATCACAAGACTCCGTCCGACAGAGCTCGCTCGTGACTGAGTAGGCATGCGGTATTGACAGCTGGCTTCCCAATCACCAACAACAATCCCAGCACTACTTTTCATACTGAAACAGTCACGCCATGCATCCATAAGCGGAATAAGCTGACGCTAACAACTAGAAACAAAAATAGTGGTGGTGAAGGAATCCACCAACAAAAAAACGGCATCACTATAACTAACAATGTCTCTACATAACTACAATGGACTGGGTAGTGCTGGACGGGGGCTTCAGTTGAGGCAGAGAGGTTGGTAGGAAATAAAAAACCCAAACTCACTACATATATATATATATATATATATATATATATATATATATATATATATATATATAAAAGCATATAGTGGACGTATTAAGATATTTATATAAAGCCCATTCACTCGAACAATTTTCAATCAACTTACATCAAAGTTTTTACGAGAGGGAAATAAATAAGTAGTCAATCAAATTCACTGAATAAATATGTGACCCCAAAACATAACCTAAATATAGCCTATATAACTATCCACCTAGTGTAACGAGCCACAAACGTACAAAAACATATAAAAACACTGACATCTACTACAAGCTCACAAGATGTAAGAATGACATGTATAGAACAGTATGGAGCTAAATTGTACGACCGAGTTATAAATATAAACTAATTAAGCTCATATTTGAATACAATTAGAGAGCTACACTGTTCACTCTATTTTATAAGTTATCTTCCCAAACTTTTCAATTTTAGGATACATTTGATCGAACAAGCATCATTCAACCCTGGGTATTTATAGGCATCAAGCTTGATTTGCCAAAGCAATTCAAGTTCTTCCAACTTTAAACTCTCAGGACCACCTCTTATGTTGTGTGTGACATGATCAATGGCTGAATATTTAAATGAATGGCCTGTGAAACATGTTTCGTCAAGGCGTTCTCCAACTTGTCCTTACTGATTGCATATTGGTGCTCATACATGCGGTCATGGACCTTCCGATCCGTTTTGCCTATATAATAGGCAGGACATTGTTGGCATTTGGCAAGGTAGATGACAGCCTTTGAGTTGCAGTTAAATTTTTGCCTAATTCTATATTCCATACCATTAATATGGAACAAATTGATTACTCCAGTGTGCCTACAAAAATTACATGTCTCGCATCTAAACATGCCGGCCAGCTTAGGATTCCTAGTTATTTTACCCTCCAACAGGTTCTTCGAATTAGGTCCCCTCTTAAATGTAATCTTAGGTGGTCCTCCTATTCTACTTGCCAAAGCTGCGTTACTATTGATTAGGTCCCAGTTTTCATTTAAAATATACCTAACCATCTGGCTATCCATGTTAAAGGTAGTAATCAAACACGAGGGAAAGTTATTTACACTATTCAGACTAGACTCCCTCTGATGTTACTCTGTTCCCTTTCATTAATAGGACTACTCCAGTTGGTGGTACTCACTTCCAAAGTCAAGGATTCGATCAATTTTGCAGGGTAGCCCCTACTGAGGAACATTCTTTTTAATATCAAACATTCATTTACAAAATCTTCCTCTAGGGTTACTATCCTCGCTGCTCTTACCAGTTGCCCTTTAACCACAGAGCGTTTCTGGTGGTAGGGGTGGCTACTTGTAAAGTGCAAGGAGGAGTTAGAGTATGTAGTCTTTCTATACACTCTTGCTGCATAGCCCTGATTGTGGACATCCTTCTTTAAGTTGATGTCTAGATAACTAATCTCATCCTTACTAAAGCTAAATGTAAATTTTAAAAAGCTTGTGGTTTTATTGAGATAGTCAACCAGGGTCGCTGCTTTACCTCCATCACCTTTGATGACGACGAAAATATCAACAAGGAAGCGTGTATAGAAAATAATCTCATCTCTAATTCATTTGACTTTGAAAATGAACTCGAACTCCCACTGGGCCATAACTAAGTTGCCCACAAGGTGACTCCATAGCCACTCCTATCTTTTGCAAATAATATTCCCTATCAAATAGGAAAAAATTATTGGATAAGGTTAAGTCCAACAATTCAAGCACCAGATCGATCTCCGTACTGACAGCAGCCCTCCTATTCAAGAAGGATCTTATCCACTCTAACCCTTCTTCGTGGGGAATTGAGGTATACAAATATTTCACATCTACTGTAAGGAACCCATGGTCACTGTCAGACTTTAATTGAACTACAAAAAGAACACCCCTGCATGTATAGCAACTGCAAGGTCCCAAGTCAAAATCAAATTACAAAAATCAGACCAGCAGACTGCAGCAAGCAAACAAAATTTAATGTAGTGCTGATAAGCACATACAAAAGAGAACAATAAACAGACCAGTTTTGGCTTAAATAAAAACAGTCTTCTTCAGTGCATACAATTAGCAAATGAAACATACCTTTCCTCTTATATAGTCAGCAATTGAGACTTAATTAATGCAATAATTATTTAAAGGTGCTCATTCAATCCAGGAGAAAATAAACCCCCCAAATGAAAAACCCATTTTCTCTCATAATATTAAGAATATGGTGTCAACCAGTCTTATTGGATCTGTTACCCCTAATATGATCAATAATAGTGAAATAAAATGACGCATTTGTATGTGAAACAGTATGTTTATAAAGGGCATTGGTAATTCTCTAATGTCTAATATCACTAAAATGCTCCATAATCCTAAATTTGACCGGACGTGATGTCTGGCCTACATAAAACGTGGGGCAACTACAAGTAACCAGGTAAATAACCCAATCGGTTTGACAATTAGCAAAAAAAGGAATGCTATAGATTTGACTGGTATTTTTACTACTAAAGTTTTTGGTCTTAGAAATTCTGGAACAGTGTACACAATGGCCACAGAGAAAACAGGTCCCCAAATAGAGTAGATTGAACCTGTGGAACCTGCTGGCTATGTCCACATTTATAATGACTCAAGATCGAACCAAGGTTTTTACCCTTCCTATAAGAGAAGTAACATCGGTTATTCAGAATTTCAGAAAGTTTGTCTGCCAAGAGAATATTCCAGTGATGACTGACAGTATTAGTTAAAACAGCAGTGCTCCTACCATAAGTAGTCACAAAACTAACAGCTGACTCTTGTTCCTGGGGCTTATGCTTATATTCGAGAAGAGAATCCCTATTGATGGAATCCACAATATTCTTAGCATGCATTTTATGTCCCAACTTTTAACCCCTACTCAGAAACCGGGAGGCAAGATCATCCCTGAACGTATCATATGAAGCATCCTCTGAACAAATGCGTTTCATTCTCATATACTGAGACTTTGGAATATTCTTACATATGTGTGGAGGATGATAGCTGGTGGCATGGAGAAAGGAAAGTACAGTTTTGTACCTACCATAAATGTAGATGTTCGAAGATCCACATTGCTGCAGTCCTAACACTTGGGTAGTCCGCTGTCCCTCGGTCGGCCCGAATATCAGAGTATAAGGCTGACGTCGGTCAAGGCGCATTTGACTGACATCAGAACGTCAGGGTACAAATGCGCATGACCGACGTCATATCCTCAGTCTTTTCTTGCCCCAGATGTCAGAAGACCCTAAAAAGAAAGGTCAACAACCAAACAACCAACCAACCTAACACTAAAAATATGTACAATATAAACAACATATACAATATACCTCAGATTGATAACCCAGCCCACACAACCGCCTCAAACTACAGAGGGGAAGGAGGGAGGGTAAATTGGACTGCAGCAATGTGGATCTTCGAACATCTACATTTATGGTAGGTACAAAACTGTACTATGTTCTTCATCTCACATTGCTGCAGTCCTGACACTTGGGTAGAATCCCAAAGCCGAGGTAAGGGAGGATGGCTAAACTATAATGAAGCAGGAGCTGCCAAAATGCCCTGCAAAACAGCAGTGGCAAAACCAGCCCTGGATTTAGAGTACAGTGGAAGGTGGTAATGCCTAGAGAAAGTATGCACTGAACTCCAAGTAGCTGCCTCCAAAATATCCTTAGTTGCCACCCCCCTCAAAAAAGCTGTTGAAGTGGCAGTAGCCCTAGTGGAATGAGGCCTAATCCCAGCTGGAATCTCTTTGCCATGATGGGAATAACAGAAAGCAATGCAAAACCCAATCCACTTAGAAATAGTCTGTTTTGACACGGGCTTGCCCTGAGAACACAAAGCAAAAGAAACTAATAACTGCTGAGATTGCCTGAACCCTTTAGTTCTGTCCAAATAATATCGCAACTGCCTGTGTACATCTAAAGTGTGCAAAATCTTTTCCCCTTTATTTTGGGGATTTGCAAAAAAAGTAGGCAAATGAATAGTTTGGTTTAAAGCCACACTAGAAACCACTTTAGGCATAAAGGAAGGATTAGTACGTAAAGATACCCTATCCTTATGGAAAATTAAGAAAGGCTCAACTGCCATAAGGGCCTGCAATTCAGAAACCCTACTTGCAGAGGTAATGGCCAACAAAAAAGCAGTCTTCCATGACAAATATTTCAACTCAGCAGTAGCTGCAGGCTCAAAAGGTTGTAGAGTGAGTTTCTCCAACACAAAATTGAGATCCCAAGCGGGAGTAGGAGCTCTTCGTGGGGGTCTTATATTCTTTGCCCCTCGGTAAGAAATTGCTTGAACAAAGGATGAGAAAACAATGGTGGGTCACAGTCGTAGTGAGCTGAAATTGCTGCAGCATGAATCTTAATAGAAGAGAAGGACAAACCTTTGTCCAATAACTCAGTAAGATATTGAAGAGCCACACTTAAATTAGGCTCAGAAACATCCAAATCCTTTGCTGCACTCCAAAACAAAAATCTCTTCCATTTATCTGCGTGCACTTTCCTTGTACTAGGCCTTCTAGCTTCCAAAATCACATTCAAAACTTGTTGTGGAAGATGAGACCCTGTATGGTTCAAAACAGAATATGCCAGGCTGTTAGGTGAAGAGAGTGAAGTTTGACATTGAGCAAATGACTGTCCTCCTGGGACAACAGGTGTGGAATCAAAGGCAAAGGCCATGGAGGCTTCCGTACTAGACTTCTCAGTAATGGGTACCAGTGCTGTCGAGGCCAATCTGGAGCTATCAAAATCATCCTTGGCTTGTCCTGTCTGACCTTCAGAAGTACCTTTGGGAGGAGAGGCAGAGGTGGAAAGGCATACACATGAAGATTTTTCCAACTGAAAGAAAGAGCATCCACTTTCCAAGCTGTGGGATGAAACCTCTTCGTGCAAAACTTTGGTAGCTGGTGGTTTAGTGGAGAAGCGAACAGATCTATGTCTGGAGTTCCCCATGACACTGTCAATTTCTGAAATACATGAAGATCCAGTTTCCACTCGTGGGGATCCATGATTTGTCTGCTTAACACATCTGCTAAGGAGTTCTGTGCTCGGCAGAAACCTTGCCTGAAGATTTAGTTGTAAACTGAGAGCAGTCTCCCACAAAATCATTGCTTGCCTGTATAGAGTATAAGAATGTGTTCCCTCATTGCTTGTTGATGTACCACATGACAGTTGTGTTGTCTGTTAGAATCAACACCTGCCCTGGAAGAAGTAAATCCTTGAAAGCTATTAATGCAAACTGGACTGCTAACATCTCCTTCAAGTTGATATGTAGATGCTGTAGTCTGACAGGCCACTTGTCTTGTATCCACTTTCCATTGAGATGAGCTCCCCAAGCTTTGTCTGAGGCATCTGTCGTTAAAATCTGACTCGCCTCTGGCCGGGTCACAGAGAGTCCCTTGTTTAGGTGACATTCCTGAGCCCACCACAAAAATTCCTTTTGAATGCAAGGTATTATTTGAATGACAGTGTCCAGATCCTGGCAATGCTGTGTCCATACATTTTTGAGATACCATTGCAGCTTCCTCATATGCAGTTTGGCATTGGGAAGCACCAGAATACAAGATGCCATGAACCCTAAGGCTTGAAGGACTGTCCTTGCAGTCAGCCCGGACTGAAGAGATAGTTGATGGAAGTAAAGGGAAAGATTCTTTTGTTTGTCCGGGGTTAAAAGGCCATCTGGGATGCTGTATTCAGTCTTACACCCAGAAAGCACATGTCTTGAGAGGGTACTAGACTGGACTTTATTTCGTTCACAGAATACCCCAGGCATCTTAGCACTGCTATCACATATTCCAAATGATGAAGAAGCTCGTCCTTCCTTGAGCCAGAATCAGGCAATCGTCCAAATAAGGATAGATTTGTATTCCTTTTAGCCTGAAGAAAGCTATCACTGGAGCCAGAACTTTCGTGAATACTCTGGGGGCAGTAGATAAGCCAAAGGGCAATGCAGAGAACTGATAGTGAGAAGCCCCAGTCCGAAAACGCAGATACTTCCTGCAACTTAGTCTGATAGGAACATGGAGGTAAGCCTCCTTGAGATCCAAAGTTACCATCCAGTGATCCTTGCCCAGTAGAGGTAAAAGCTGCTGTAACGTCAACATTTTGAACTTGGGAATGTCCAGATAAGTGTTGAGGATAGATAGATCCAAAATTGGTCTCCACGTATTCCCCTTTTTTGGTACTAGGAACATGCGAGAATAAAATCCTAGGCCCCTTTCTGGCATAGGAACCGGCTGTATGGCCCCTATTTGGAGTAACAGAGAAATTTGTTTGTGAGCCTCTATTCTTTGTTGAGGAGGAATGTCTGGCATGCCTTTGAAAGGAGGCAAGGTATGGAAATAAAACCTGTAACCGTGGTGTATGATATCCAATACCCATCTGTCTTTGGTAATAATACTCCAATTTTCTTTGAAAAGTGCCAACCTTCCTCCCAAAGGTGCTGCCAGGCGAGAAGGTTCTGGCAGCTGAAAAGGTAGGTCATTGGGTCTGTTTACGAAAGGACTGACCCCTGCCCTCACCCGAAGACTGAGCAGGAGAACTCCCTATTCTAGGCCTGAAAGAGCCCTGACCTCTGCCCCTGCCACGTCTAGATCTACCCCTAGACTGGGAATCATAAGAAGGATACGTCCACCCCTTAGTAGGCCAATTTCTACTAAACTTTGGAGGCTGAACCTGCAAAAATCTTTAACAGTCTGCATAGACTTAGCCTTGTCTTCCATTTTCTTTAAAACTGCTTCAACAGGAGAACCAAACAAGACATCAGATTGTAAAGGAGCATCCAAAATCCTTGTTTTAACATGGTCAGATAAATTTTGATCCTCAGCCAGGCATGCCTGCGAAGAACTGACCCAGTGGCAGCCACCCTAGACGAGGCCTGTACAGCATCAAAACCACATTGCAAAGAATGCTTACCCACCTGTTCAGAAACATGCACTAAATCTTGTAACTCTTTACAATCAATACCTTCCGCCAGAGCATCAACCTTAGACTTCAATTGTGAAAGGAGATAATTCTGATATTTCAACATGTGAAACTGGCAATTCAAAGCTCTCATGGCTAGAGTGGAAGAAGTATAAACTTTCTTTCCCCATCTATCCAAGGCCCTGGCCTCTTTATCTGCAGGAACCGGATTCTTGACAACAGAAGCCTTAACACCCTTAGGCCCCTGGCTAACAGTTTCTGGGTCTGCCCTAGGACTCTTAAAAAGATACTTATGAGCTTCAGGCACCCTGTAATACCTATCTGGTTTAACAGGCGAGGAGGCAAAGAATGAGGATTAAGAGAAGCCTCTGCAAACACATCTTCCACCACATTCAGAACAGGAGGTATAGCCAAAGGCCTATGCTGGGGTAAAACAAAAATTCCCTAAGCCTTTTCCTGGAATCAGAGAAGCCCTGACCTTCGGATTTAAAATGCTCTCGCATGGAATGACGAGGCTCTGCAAAAGAAAAATGGTCAGGAGGAGAAGCAGAACGAGTAGAATCATCCACATCAGAATCAGAATAAGGAGAATACTCCTGCAAGTCTTCAGTCAAGACTCAGACACATCCAAGCCTGCTCATAATCCCCAACACTGGTTCCATCCTAGGCCTCTTATCAGGAGGGGCATAGAGCCTCTAATTAAAGTAATTAAATCTTCTGCCATTTTAAGCATGTGCTTCTTGGGCACAGAACCTGAAGAACTAGGAGTGACACCCACAGAAGCTAAACTAGACCTGCCTCTAGGAGAAGCCTTGGAAACAGAAGAGAGGGCCTAGACACCTTAGGAAGGGAGGGAGTACAGTTATCTGAGAAGCCCCTGCAGCCTGACCTGCCTCCTGGGAGGCCACATCCTGTAAAATCAAAGTTTCTCCCTGGGACTCCAGAGAGGCCTCCGTGGAACCACCGGTTCCACTGACGCTCTAAAGAACCGGCGTCCGGTTCGGACGACTCCTCTAACCTAGGTTTGACTGCCTTGTCTTTGCGCTTCTTTGAGGAAGCCGGCGTCGGAGCATTCGACGGCATATTGTAATTGCACCGCTTCCCAAAGACCAACCTGGCACAATCTAACCTTCGCTTAATAGTACGTTTATTGAACCTAGCACAAAAGCGACACCCAACAACGTCGTGCTCAGGTCCCAAACAAGGTATACACAAATTATGGTAATCCCTATGCGGTATCTGTTTCCCACAAGAAATATTCACTTTTTCTGACATCCGGTAAACCACTGAGGCAAGAAAAAACCAAAATATTCCCCAACGGGGTACTTAACCAACTCTGACTTCGGTCTGAAACTCCAAATTCGAAAAATTTCAGAACGCCGAACGGCACTTGCAACACTGCTTCTGCATCGGACCATGCGGCAAAAAAGACTGAGGATATGACGTCGGTCATGCGCATTTGTACCCTGACGTTCTGATGTCAGTCAAATGCGCCTTGACCGACGTCAGCCTTATACTCTGATATTCGGGCCGACCGGGGGACAGCGGACTACCCAAGTGTTAGGACTGCAGCAATGTGAGATGAAGAACATTTGTACTCTGCATATTTACGGTAAACTTCAGAACTCAGAGTAGTATCCATCTGCCTAGTCACCAATACATCCAAAAATGTAACACAGTCCTTACTGTAGTTTACCATAAATTGTATCCCCCACTTATTTTCATTTAAATAGTTGACAAATTCTTGTAGGTACTCAGAATCCGATCTCCATACCAACCAGCAATCATCCAAATATCTCCTCCATATGTCCATGTCCTCCAAAAATATATTATGATATATATATATATATATATATATATATATATATATATATATGTATATATACATACACACACACATAATATTATGAAATATATTACAGTAGGCTGCATACATTTTAGTGATATTAGACATCAGAGAATCATCAATGGCCTTTATAAACATACTGTTTCACATACAAATGCGTCTTTTTATTTCACTATTATTGGTCGTATTAGGGGTAACAGATCCAATAAGACTGGTTGGCACAATATTCTTAACATTATGCAGAGAAAATGGATTATTAAGTTGGGGGGGTTATTTTCTCCTGGACTGAATGAGCACCTTTAAATAATAATTGCATTAAGTCTCAACTGCTGACTATATAAGAGGAAGGGGATGTTTCATTTGCTAATTGTATGCACTGAAGAAGGCTGTTTTTATTTAAGCGGAAACTGGTCTGTTTCTGGCCTGGTCTGTTATAATAGGCTGAATCCTACACAAATGCACTCTATAAGCACTTACACGAGTGCATGGATCGTGCTATCCCAAACAGAACCAAGACACTATCCTCCAAAAAAAGGAAGCCAATCTGGTGGTCCCCTGCCATAAACAAACTGTACAACAAAAGGAAGAAACTGTTGCAAAAGACAGTAAAATCCAATGAGTGGAGGAGCTCCCTGGTCAGCCTCAGTAAGAAGCTGAGATCCCTTATAAGATCCTCCAAAGCTAGCTATGAAAACAAAATTGTCATTAATTCTAAGGACAACCACAAAGCATTCTATAGCTATGTCAAGAATCTCGATGGCAACACCCAGATCTGCTTTGAGTTACAGCAAACAGCACAAAAATTACAGAACCAACTGATATTGCCAACATCCTGGCAGATAGGTTCAGTGCTAACTTTACCCCCCCTCACCCCCTAAAGGGCCCATATCTAATAAGGAAGAATGCAGAGTCCCTGTAATCACAACTACACAGGTAAAAGCTGCACTCTCTAAAGCCAAAAACACAGCATCCATGGGACCAGACAACATCCCAGGCTGCATTTTACACGAACTTCAGAACAAACTGGCACCCCATTTAAGCACCATGTTCAATAATAGCCTCGCATCAGGCTTTGTGCCCACTGAATGGTGCACAGCAACAGTTATCCCACTCCACAAAGGGGGAACCACCACTGATCCCGGGAACTATCGACCTATTAGCCTGAAGAGCCTGGTCTGCAAGGCCATGGAACGTATCATCATGGAACTCATAAACAAAGACACTGGTAATCTCCAAACTCTGGATCCCACCCAGTTCGGGTTTGTGAAAGGCAGATCATGCCTCATGAACCTGATCAACTTCTTTGAGGCAGTCACCAAAGTCGTAGATGAGGGTAAGGTGGTTCACACAGCCCATCTTGACCTTGCCAAGGCTTTCAACACCATCCCCCATTCTGGAATTATAGCTAAACTCACTAAACTAAGTATAAATCCCTACGTCACAAGATGACTTGCCAACTGGCTCACTGACAGAACCCACACTGTAAAAGTTGCAGACTCCAAATCTGACCTCAAAGCAGTGACAAGTGGAGTACCACAGGGTTCCGTCCTGGGACCTCTCCTGTTTGGTATCTACTTCTCTGAAGTACAGGCTAACACAGAAGGCCTCTGGCTAACGAAGTCTGCATATGACTGCAAACTAGGAGCCATAGTCAAGTCCCCAAATGATGTGGACATTCTACAGAAGGGCCTCGCTGAGACAGATGCCTGGTGTCAGAGCCATGGCCTCATGCTCAATGCCAAAAAGTGCAGTGTCATCCCCTTTGGTAAAAACTCTGTACCCATGAACTACCACATAGGCAGCAATCTACTTAACACCGAATGTGTGATAAGAGACCTTAGGACCCAGGTGGACAGTAGTCTCTCCTTTGATAGTCACATCGCCATGGTAGTCAGGAAGTCCTTCTACGTGGCACACATCATAAAAGCGTTCTCATCCAGAAAAAAAGAGGTCATTGTTCCCCTCTACTTGACACTCATTAGACCCATTAGAGAGTACAGTGCCCCTTTTGGAATGTACCTCGCAAGACATCTGCAGCAGCTGGAAAGGCCACAGAAGTACCTCACAAAGAGGATTACTGGCCTCAAACAGATGCCCTACACTGACCACCTCAAAAAACTCCAGCTTTACTCCATAGCATACCACCTACTCTGAGGTGATCTCTGCCTAACATATAAAGCTATGTCAAACCCAGAGCTGCAGAACATGCTACACCTAAAGAAATCCCAATCCTCCAAGCTACATGTTCTAGGGACCTAAACCTTGTCACCACAATAAACAGGACATGCTGGAGGGATAGATTCCTGTCCCAGAGACTTCCCATACTCTGTAACAGGCTACCCATCTATGTCAAGCAAAGTTCTTCATTAGCACTCTTCAAGAAAAATCTTGATGAGTGGATGGGAAATGGGAAATACACCCCGGGGATCACTTCTATGTCTCTGCTCGACAGTGGCACAGGAAAATAACTTTCTTGGGTGGCGAAAGCCAGGGAAGCTTGTTGGCTAGGCTTACGTAGGCCCTTGGGCTGATAGCCTAGTACCTACCTATGAACCTACGAGAACTATCATAAATAATATGCTCTTCAATGTATGCCATAAACAGATCGGCATATACAGAGGCGAAAGAAGCCCGCATAGCTGTACCTTGAATTTGAAGATAACATACATCTTGATACAAAAATGCATTTTTGGTAAGGGCATGTTCAGCTAGCCCTAATAGGAATGTATTAAATACAGATCTGGAGAGCCAATATTCCAAAGCATCCATACATGCCCAATGAGGAATATTGGTATATAGGGCAGTTACGTCCAGGGTACAAAGTAACCATCCCGGTTCTAACTGTAATTCTGAAATTATCTGAAGAAATTCAGTTGTGTCCTGTATATGGGCACGTACCCACTTTAGAAGGGATTTAAGGTACTTAGTTAGAAATTGAGACAATGGTTCAGTTAATGAGCCTCTTCCCGAAACAACTGGTCTACCATGGGGATTCCGTGGGTCCTTGTGCATTTTTGGAAGAAAATAGATATATTGAGCAGAAAGTTTGGTTCGAAATAATACCTTCATCTTTAACTAAAGTTAGAAATTCATCAATCTGTTTCTTAAAGGAAGGGGTTGGATTAAGGGGCAAACAAGTATAATACCGCCCATCCGAAAGCTGCCTCATGGCTTCGGTATTATATTGAGCCCAATCTTGGACTACAACTGCCCCACCTTTATCAGCAGAGAATATAATCAATTCATAATTATTGGCCAATTCCCTGATGCATTCCAATTCGATCCAACACCAGACTCCTTAGAATAGAAATGTATATCCCCAAGGACACTATTCTGAAACATTTGCACACTGGAGTTCATGGAAGGTGTGAACGTAGATTTATGATATCTAAACTCATCCTGGACCCCACTGGAATCTCCATCCTGAAAAAAACAATCGTAGGTTAACTGTTCTACAAAAAGCAACAATATCATTAGCAAAACTGTCCACCGAGACAAAAAACCTAGGTATAAAAATTAGTCCTTTATTCAAAATATAAATATGAGTAGGTGACAAGGAACAAGATGAAATATTTAACACATTAGAATTAGTTATTTCTGAGCAAACATTCTCAACAACCCTTCCATGTTGTCCAGCTCGTTTGTGCTTCCTGCCCTCCCCCCCGATTTTGTTTACATCTAAAGGGACATTGTTACTTCTTATGGGTGATGGGGATCCTGTGGTGCATTGTGCATCAGACTAAAGGGCTGAAGATGAATCATCTCCAGAGGTATCATAACTCGTAGTGGACATTTTCTTTAAAACAGAACGTGGACGTTTCTTCCTAGTGGAATATTTATGAGATTGTTGAACTCTTACATATTTAGCCTGATCTTTAGAGAAAGGATTCCCCCATATCATAATCAGCGAGATCCCTCAAAAATTTATTTTTCTTCCTTTCCTTGAGTTGTTTCTTAAAGTTCGAATTGTATGTGGGTTGACCTGCAAATTGCCTAACAGAATCACACATCTGTGTTATATCTTGAATCTCTTGGTCAATAATCCTTTCATAATGTCTTGCTAGAATCTCAACAAAGTTCACAGAAGCCTTATGTTGGGCATCAGCCCAAAGCTTAGTCAGTGTGGCATCAATATTATTAACAAGTGGCTGGATATGGACTCTAATTCCTCTAGGTGTGATATCCTTAATAATATAGGCCTTGAATAACCTAAGATGCCAAACATTGCTGCAAAGTGACCTCATACTCTTATTCAACCTCAAAAATTGTGCCTCACATGTATTATCAATGGGTGCTAAAATGGATCTATTCTGTTGGGCTGATCTACACCTAAGTCAAACACCGCAAGATCATCGCAGTCAGAGGCCAACCCCTTGAAAAGTCTGGTTATATCCATTGAGAAAACAAATAAATATGCCCAAAGGACTATTGTATGAAAATCCACACACTAAAATTGCTAATAAAAATATATAGGGTAAGGTACAGCAAGTGGGACAAAAAGGTAAAAAAACAAACTGTCCCTTATATCTTGAAAACAAGTAAACAGTACTCCCTAAATAAGTACTGTTCAGACAATGTCAGCCAATATGATCAAAACTGGTCATATAAGAATAACATAAATAAAACAAAACATATACAGTGTTGAGTCCAATCCAGACAATAATGGAACAAGTCCTATGAGACTGGACAACGTCAGTCCCTGTAAACCAATGACTAAGACAACCTATATATAGGTCCAATCAGTGCTGAGTCCGAACAAAAAATGAAATTTCCAAAGCCAATCAATTTGAACTAGATATAGCTGGACAATAGCAGCCTAAATATTACTGAGTCCAAAATCTATTAGTGAGGGAGACCAAATAAAAAATAAAAATTCAGTACAGAACACCCTTGCTGCAATGACCCTATAAAATTAACAACAATAAAAATAATACAAAATTACTGTTTGTTCAATCAAGAAAAAAGCAGTACTAAATGGAAAAAACACATTTTTTAACAAAAACTAACATCAACAACACTTTAATTGATCTATCTTCTGTAAGAAAGACCATGAGTCCTTACAAATTTGTGTTTCGAGTGGTAGATTTGGAGATGGTTCAGCCGAAATGAATTCAACCCTCTGATCAATCCAAAGCTACAAGCATTTGAAAGGATGTATGTAACTTGAGCACTAATCCAGACATTCTCTAAAGTATTCAGTTGTATTTATTACTGCTTGGTTGTAACTTGATTAAAGTGTAGCTATCATTCTAAGTCTTTTGGATTAAGCACTTGGGCTTCAGACCAGTTGTTTTACATTAGGAAGGTTTGTGGCAAGTACTGTGGTGGCAGGACAGGTAGCTTTCATCCTTCTAAGTTGGGAACTGCTGATTGAGAGCCCAGTGTCCAAGTGTATTAGTTCTGGTTTAGGCACTTGGGCTTCAGGCCAGTTATTTTACATTAAGAAGGTTCGTGGTCTGCACTCTTGTGGGAGAAGAGGCTGGACTCTGCCCTTCTGAGCTGGGAATTTCTGGTTAAAGGTTTATAGTGCCTGAATATTTGAACTGTATCTTACTGAAATTGGTACACCTTGTTTGCTCTAGCATAGACTAGATCCAGGCCTGCTGAATCTAGCTTTGTTTATATGCTTGTTGTTTGTTTGCTTGTTATTTCCTGTCCAACCCGGAATTAATGGACATGCTCCACCTCAAAAAATCCAAATCCACCAGAGCCACGAGAGCAAGAGACTTAAACCTCAACACGGATATAAATAGGACGTGCTGGAGGGACAGATTCATCACCCAGAGACTCCCTACACTATGGAACAGAATCCCAGTCCATGTGAGGCAGAGCCCCTCACTGGCTCTGTTCAAGAGAAATCTTGACGAGTGGATGGGAGATCGTAGGTTTACCCTGGGAATCATCTCTGTATCACTGCTGGACAGAGGCACAGCAAACTAATGGGTATAGTATTCTCATCCTAAGGGGTGGTGAAAGCCACACACACTCTGGCTAGGCTTTTAAATGCCCTAGGGCAGATAGCCTAGTATGAACCTATGAACCTACTACGCGGCTTCTCAGTGCTTCTGTGGATCACTAGTGATATCTGCATTGCTTACTGTACTTATTTCCTTGTTTCACTTGAAAGAAAGTTACTGTTTGTCATTTTTGCATTTAGTTACTTGTAACACATTGCACTCAAGTTACCTGGCACTTGCTCACTAAACCAATTATATAAGTCAGCACTAAAAATTAAAAGCACTACACCCTCACTCCCCACTGGCCCTTGTTTTCAATTATTAAGGAATTCCCAATATTATTCTAGCATGTCCAAAGGTCAGTTGTCAATCTCCTCTCCGGTCCAGCTGGTGAATCTGGGAATCTTGAGGCAATGTTATAACTGCCTCATGTACACAGACAACCCTCTCCTCCTCCCACATAACACAAATACTTGTAGAGATGCAGCTATTTAGCCAAACTGGAGGCTGAGCTCTCTCAACTCAGGACTGGCAAGACCAGACAGGAGGAGAAGGCAACTACACACACCACAAAACCAGCCTCACATAATGCTACCACACCACTGAATCAAACACATAAACACACAAAGACATACTCGGAGGCTCTGAGTAAAATTTACTTAAACAGCAGAGGCCTCCAAAGCAGACACCCAAACAACTGCTACCTCAAGACACCCCACAAGCAACACATAAACCACAAAAGCAGTGTGCAAAGCAGTCACAGCCCTTAAGGCCAAATACAACACCAAACATACTTGTCATAGGTGACTCCATAGTCAGACACACTGACGTCCCACTCACCAGGCTGAACAAGGAGAGGGTCACAGTAAGCTGCCTATCGGGCTAGAATCCGCCACATAACACAAGCACACAGGTCACTCCACGGCAAGTACAAATATGACACAGTCATTGTTCATGCTGGTGTGAACGACCTGAGATGTACCTCCCTGGACTACATGAAAAGAGACATAGAGGAGCTCTCTGATTATGTAGCCCAGGCAGGTATGACCCTAACCCTGAGCAGTATCCTTCCTTCACCAAGAATGATGCCACAATATAGAGACAAGATGATCAGCTTTAACAATTGGCTTAATGTCTGGTGTCATTCAAAGGGGATCCAGTGTCTGTCTGCCTGGGATGACATGCTTGACAAGCCACGCTGCTTCTCAAGGGACGGCTTGCACCTGTCACCCCTGGGATTCCGGATATTGGCTAAGGCTCTTGCCACCCCCATAGTACCTTTTTTAGTCAAGGCTCAAATTCTAAACCTACCACCCTAGAAAACAAAAATGGAAAGAAACTGAGGGTAATGTTGCTCAATGCCAGAAGTCTAAATCTCAAAATGCACGCACTCGAGGCCCTTCTCAGTATGGAGAACATCGATGTCTGTGCTGTAACTGAAACCTGGTTCAAGGCTCCTGAGAGCACCCCAGCACTATTAGGTTTTACCTCATATCATGCGTTCCGGCCCCAAAACCCGGACCACACCACAAAAGGAGGGGTGTATCCATATTCATAAAGGATACCCACACCTCCAGGTTGGTGGCAACGCATAAGCTCGGAAACCATCCAGGTGCAACTAACCATAGGCAAAACTGCTCTACAAATTGTAGCATGCTACAGGCCACCCTCTCAAACCCAGGAACCCCACACAGCCTTCCTGAAGACACTGGAGGGTATAAATGTATCTCCAAACACCATCATATTGGGTGACTTCAACTACCCGAATATAGACTGAGAACATTACTCAAGCCCTAACTTTCTAGCCCAACGGTTCCTGGAGTTCATAAATTCAAATGCCATGGAACAGCTAGTCACTGTTCCCACGAGAGGAGAAAATATACTAGATCTCATTATCACAAACATGGGGACAAAATGCTCCACACGGAAGTATATCCCTCATTGGTGAGATCTGATCATAAACTAATCTCACTGGAAATCCACATCCCGCCCCCACCCCAAACAAAAAAGACCACAGTGAAGAACTTCTCTAAAGCAAACTTCACACTACTCAAGACTGGTGTGGTATCCTTCAAGGCCCCTGAGACAGTGGAAACCACAACCCAAGCTGTGGAAGCCCTTACAAATGCCTTCTATGAACACCTCCAGGACTGCATGGATCAGGCAATCCCAAATAAAACCAAGACTCTTTCCACAAAGGGCAAACGTCCAGTCTGGTGGACCCCAGCCATTAACAAACTTTACAATAAGAGGAGAAAGCTATTACATGATAGAACAAAATCCATAAAAGGGAAGTCACCCTGATCATTATTAGTAAAAAATACGAGCACTCATAAAATCAACTAAGGCCAATTTTGAGAGAAAAATTGCCATGGATTCAAAGGACAATCATAAGGCCTTTTTCAGCTATGTTAGGAACCTGAGTGGAAACTCCCAGATATGCTCAGATTTAGTCCAAAATGATACAAAAATCACTGAACCCACAGACATTGCCAACATACTGGCAGACAGGTTCAGTGCAAACTTCACCCCCCTCTAGCCCCGTAAAGGAGAGATAACTATCCCAGTGGAGTGTAGCCTCCCAGACATCTCAAATGCGCAGGTGAAAGCTGCTCTCTAAAGCTAAAAACACAGCATCAATGGGACCGGATGGTGTCCCCGGCTGTGTGCTACACGAACTAAATGAGGAATTAAACCCGCACATAAGGCAGCTGTTTAATCTCAGCCTTACCACAGGATACGTGCCCAAGGAGTGGTGTACGGCAACTGTGGTTCCACTCCACAAAGGCGGTGCCTCTACCGACCCTGGTAATTACCGCCCCATAAGCTTAACAAGTCTAGTCTGCAAAGCTATGGAGAGGATCATAATGGAGCTCATAAACAAAGATATAGGGGACTTGCAGACATTGGACCCGACCCAGTTTGGCTTCGTCAAGAGAAGATCATGCCTTTTGAACTTGGTCGACTTCTTCGAAACAGTCACCAAGGCCATTGATGAGGGAAAGGCAGTCCATACAGCCTACCTTGACCTTGCAAAGGCTTTCGACACAATACCCCACTCGGGTATTGTAGAAAAACTTACCAGCTTAAATGTAAATCCATATGTCACAAGATGGGTTGCAAACTGGCTTAAGGACAGAACCCACAGGATTAGAGTTGCTGGCGCTATGTCAGACTCCAAGCCGGTCACAAGTGGTGTCCCACAGGGCTCGGTCCTTGGCCCCCTATTGTTCGGCATCTACTTCTCAGAAGTACAGGCCAACATGGGAGGACTTTGGCTGACAAAGTTTGCAGACGACTGCAAACTGGGCCATAGTGGAAAGTGCATCGGACACGGATATCCTTCAGAAGGGACTCACGGAAACAGATAGCTGGTGCCAGAGCCATGGCCTGAAGTTAAACGCCAAAAATGTATAGTCATACCCTTTGGGAAAAACAAGGTAACCCCAAGCTACCATATAGGTGGCAATCCACTAAGCACAGAAGAGGTTATCAGGGACCTGGGGACCCAGGTTGACAGTGGCCTTTCTTTTGATACTCACGTTGCTAAAGTGGTTAGAAAGACCTTCTACATTGCCCACCTGATCATGAAGGGATTCACATCCAGATCTAGTGAGGTCATTGTTCCCCTGTACTCTTCACTTATCAGACCAATGATCGAGTACAATGCCCCATTCGGGATGCATCTCGCCCGACATCTGCAGCAATTGGAGAAACCCCAAAAGTTTCTCACCAAAAGGATAAAGGGACTCCAAAATCTGTCATATGCTGCCAGATTGAAGAAACTCCAGCTCTATTCAGTCGCATACCGTCTGCTCAGAGGTGACATGTGCCTGACATACAAGGCCATGTCCAACCCAGAATTAATGGACATGCTCCACCTCAAATCCAAATCCACCAAAACCACTAGAGCAAGTGACTTGAACCTTAGCACGGATATAAATAGGACGTGCTGGAGGGATAGATTTATCACTCAGAGACTCCCTATGCTGTGGAATAGAGTCCCGGTCCATGTGAGGCAGAGCACCTCGCTGGCTCTGTTCAAGAGAAATTTTGACCTGTGGATGGGAGATCGTAGGTTTACCCCGGGAATCATCTCTGTGTCACTGCTGGACAGAGGCACAACAAACTAATGGGTACAGTATTTTTTCATATAAGGGGTGGCGTAAGCCACAAAAATTCGGGCTAGGCTTATAAATGCCTTGGGGCAGATAGCCTAGTATAAACCTATGAACCTATGAACCTATGAACCTATGTGTGAGTTGGACCTCCGTTCGATATATGGTAGAACAAATATGAGACACTAACCTCTACTTAGTACAAAATATAATGTGTCTAAAGACAGGGAATCCTTAACTCTCTTGAGAACAGCAGATGTGAGAGTGAGCAAGCCTGATAAGGGCAGGGGTCAAGTCATAATGGATAATTGGGATTTTGACTTCAGAAGCATACCAAAAGGTCTCCCTGAATGAATTCAATGTGGCCCAACAAAGAATTAGGAGTCAAATTGAGGAATTCTTTATAGATGGAAGAATTGACATAAATAAATATAACTATTTCAGTATGCCATTTCCCTGAACTCCAGTCTTGTTCGGGATCCCTAAAATCCATAAAGTTATGACAGACCCCCCCCCATGAGGCCTCTGGTAGATGCAAGGAACACGATCACTTACCCCTGAGCCAAATGGGTGGATTCCATCTTAAAGAAATATCTACCACTCGAAACACAAATTTGTAAGGACTCATGGTCTTTCTTACAGAAGATAGATCAATTAAAGTTTGACAATGACCATGGGTTACTTACAATAGATGTGAAAGATTTGTATACCTCAATTCCCCACGAAGCAGGGTTAGAGTGGATAAGATCTTTCTTGAATAACAGGGGTGCTGTCAATACAGAGATCGATCTGGTGCTTGAATTATTGGACTTAACCTTATCCAATAATTTTTTCCCATTTGATAGGGAATATTATTTGCAAAAGATAGGAGTGGCTATGGGGTCACCTTGTGGGGCAAGTGTTGCTAACTTAGTTATGACTCAGTGGGAATTCGAGTTCATTTTCAAAGTCACATGAATTAGAGATGAGATTACCTTCTATACACGCTTCCTTGATGATATTTTCATCATCATCAAGGGTGATGGAGATAAAGCAGAGACCCTGGTTGACTATCTCAATAACACCACAAGCTTTTTAAAATTTACATTTAACTTTAGTAAGGATGAGATTAGTTATCTAGACATCAACTTAAAGAAGGATGTCCACAATCAGGGCTATGCAGCAAGAGTGTACAGAAAGACTACATACTCAGACTCCTTCTTGCACTTTACAAGTAGCCACCCCTACCACCAGAAATTCTCCGTGGTTAAAGGGCAACTGGTAAGAATGGCAAGGATAGTAACCCTAAAGGAAGACTTCATAAATGAATGTTTGATATTAAAAAAATGTTCCTCTGTAGGGGCTACCCTGAAAATCTGATCAAATTCTTGACTTTGGAAGTGAAACTCAAGATGAATAAAGGGATTTATGCTCCCATATTGAGTACCACCAACTGTAGTAGTCCTATTGATGAAATGGAACAGAGTAACATCAGAGGGGAGTCTAGTCTGAATAGTGTAAATAACTTTCCCTCGTGTTTGATTACTACCTTCAACATGGATAGCCAGATGGTTAGGTATATTTTAAATAAAATCTAATCAATAGTAATGCATATTTGGCAAGTAGAATAGGAGGACCACCAAAGATTACATTTAAGAGGGGACCTAACTTGAAGAACCTGTTGGAGGGTAAAATAACAAGGATTCCTAAGCTGGCCAGCATGTTTAGATCTGAGACATGTAATTTTTCTAGGCACATTGGAGTAATCAATTTGTTCCATATTAATGGTATGGAATATAGAATTAGGCAAAAATTTAACTGTAACTCAAAGGCAGTCATCTACCTTGCTAAATGCCAACAATGTCCTGCCTATTATACAGGCAATCCGGACCCGAAGGTCCATGAACGCATTTATGATCACCAATATACAATCAGTAAGGGCAAGTTGGAGAACGCCTTGGCGAAACATGTTTCATGTTTCACAGGCCATTCATTTAAATATTCAGCCATTGATCATGTCACACACAACATAAGGGGTGGTCCTGAGAGTTTAAAGTTGGAAGAACTTGAATTGCTTTGGCAAATCAAGCTTGATGCCTATAAATACCCAGGGTTGAATGATGCTTGTTCGATCAAATGTATCCTAAAGTTGAAAAGTTTGAGAAGATAACTTATAAAATAGAGTGAACATTAGTGTAGCACTCTAAACTGTATTCAAATATGAGCTTAATAAGTTTATATTCATAACTCAGTCGTACAATTTAGCTCCATACTGTTCTATACATGTCATTCTTACATCTTGTGAGCATGTAGTGCATGTTGGTGTTTTATATGCTTTTGTACATTTGCGGCTCTTTACACTAGGGGGACAGTTATATAGGCTCTATTTAGGTTATGTTTTGGGGCCACATATTTATTCAATGAGTTTGATTGACAACTTATTTAGTTCTCTCTCGTAATAACTTTGATGCAAGTTAATTGAAAATTGTTCAAGTGAATGGGCTTTATATAAATATCTTAATACGCTCACTATATGCTTGTATAAATATATATATATAGTGAGTTTGGGTTTTTTATTTCCTACCAACCTCTCTGCATCAACTGAAGCCCCCGTCTAGCACTACCCAGTCCATTGTAGTTATTTAGAGACATCGTTCGTTATAGTGGTGCCATTTTTTTGTTAGTGGATTCCTTCACCACCACTATTTTTGTTTCTAGTTTTTAGTGTCAGCTTATTCCACTTATGGATGCATGGCGTGACTGTTTCAGTATGAAAAGTAGTGCTGGGATTGTTGTTGGTGATTGGGAAGCCAGCTGTCAATACCGCACACCTACTCAGTCATGAGCGAGCTCTGTTGGACGGAGTCTTGTGATGATAGACCCACGAGTACGTTAGCCGCCGGAGGTTTGGATTGAATGCTTTTTACCCTTTGGCTCTTGCTGCCTCATGAAATTCCTTAAAAATCTTTTTCAAAAAGAAGTTATATTAAGGTAATCACATTTTATTCAGCCTTGAATAAGGCTGAAAGGGGTTAAGTTCAAAATGTAGAGTTATCAAAACGCATTTTAATATGTTTGATATAACGCTATTACAACTGTCTATGTGTTCTGGCGTTATGAAATGTTACTAGGCACCGTGTATTTTTTTCCATCTGTGCCTGATACATTTTTGATGCATTCAATTAAGGGATTTATTCTACCTGTGCCTGATATATTTTTGATGCATTTAACCAAAGTATTTATTCTGTCTGTGCCTGATATATTTCTGATACATTGAACTAAGGTTTTAAATGCTTATTTTAATAAGGCTGTTTTTAAATACATGCAAGTGAGACCTGATTTATCCGCCCACTAATTGTTGCTACCTATGCAATGAATGTTTGTAAGGGGTGGATATGTGCTGATTATTGTGTTGATTACTGTGAGTTTAGTATATTGTCATAGGTGTTTTTGAAGCATGCGACCCTATTTTGTATGCTTTTAAATGGAACGGTTTTAGTTAACTTTTTTATAGTCTGAAGAAGTTCGGCCAGAGAGTCGAACGAAAGTGTGCATTGGATTAAAAGCAACTAACATATCGTTTGTGGTCTAGCCGTGACTTTCTTGATAGGTTTTACTTTCTTAACTCTTCACAGAATAAACTACAGTCAGCTACAAGTGTTAGTTTATAGAGCGATGTTACTAAGTGGGTGATCTACAGAGGGATACACTGACTAAATGCAGCTAAATGAGATGATTTGCAGAGGAAAGCACAACTTAAGCTATTAAAGAAAGTGGAAAGTAAAGACAATTAGATTTTTGGAATGATCTTGGCTTGAGCTGCTCTGTGGAAATGATGGGTGGTTACTGGCTAAGATGGTGACTGTGAGCATATGAGCGATGTAGAGTAGCGACAGGCTGCTTACAGAACTACACAGTAATCCAAATGAACACAATGGCTTGTCACACAGCTGAAAGCAGTTGTGGGCACTTCTAAGTTTCTCTAGTAACACTGACTAAACATGCTCAAGAAGGAGAAGGAGATACAAGTTCAGATGTAGGTCAAGACGGCCGTGTCAGTACAGTGTGTACTAGCATGCTAAAAAGTACAATTGTGTACACTTGCCATAAATGTAGATGTTTGAGTGTATTCACTGTTGCAGTCATCACACTTGGGTTATCTGCCTGCAGGTAGCCCTCAGTCGGCCCGAATACCAGAGTCTTGGGATTTCTGCGTCAGATGCTGTCGCTTCTACCATGACGTCAGGTTGTCAGTGGTATAAAACATGCAGCCGATGCCATTACATCAGTTTGTCTTGCCCCAGATGTCAGGAGCCCCCAAAACAGGAAGCAATTACATGGTGTGGAACACCCCCAGTAAAAAGTAAATACCACTGTTATAAGACATGGCCAAAAAAAAAAAAAAAGAATAGGTAGAAAGTATAGAGAAGTCAAGGGGGCTGGAGGGAGGGTAACCAGGACTGCAACAGTGAATACACTACAACATCTACATTTATGGTAAGTGTACACAACTGCACTATGTTCTTCATGTTTCACTGTTGCCGTCGTCATACGTGGGTTGATTCCCAAAGCTGAGGAAGGGTGGAGGCAGTCAAGAAGCATTAGGGCTAGCTAGCAGGCCTTGTAAGACTGCTGTGGCAAATCCAGCTCTGAATTTAGAAAAATAGGGGTAATGCTTGGTGAAGGTTTGTACAGAACTCCGGGTTGCAGCTTCCAGGATGTCCCTGGTAGGGACTTCCCTAAGAAATGTTGCAGAGGTTGAGGTAACCCTAGTGGAATGAGTTCTGATCCCCTGTAGGGTAGGGTTTCCATGGTGTTTGTAGCAGAAATTGATGCAGTGTGCTATCCATTTAGAAACTGTTTGCTTTGAAATGGCCTTGCTCTGCCCCTGTAGCAAAGCTGACTAGCAGCTGGTCAGATTTTCTGAAAGGTTTCATCCTGTCCAGGTAGAACCTAAGCTGCCTGTGCACATCCAGGGAAATCAGGATCCTTTCCCCTTTATTCTGAGGATTAGGGAAAAAGGTTGGCAAATGAATGGATTGGTTTAAAGCCACACTAGATACCACCTTGGCCATAAATGATGGGTTAGTCCTGAGGGAAACCCTGTCCGCATGGAAGATAATGAATGCTTCCACGGCCATAAGGGCCTGCAATTCAGACAGTCTTCTTGATGAAGTGATGACTAGAAGTAAGGTTGTTTTCCAGGAGAGGAATTTTAACTCTGCTGTAGCTGCAGGTTCAAAGGGAGGAAGCGCAAGCTTCTTCAGTACAAATTTAAGGTCCCAGGCTGGAGTGGGAGCTCTCGTGGGGGGGGGGGTCCTCAAATTTTTGGCTCCTCTCAGGAACTGTTTGACCAGAGGGTGAGAAAAGAGGGGTGGCTCAGTATTGTAATGAGTTGAGATGGCAGAGGCATGAATCTTAATTGAAGAGGATAGGCCTTTGTGGAGCAGTTCTGTTAGGTAATTTAGTATTTGAGGTAAGGTGGGCACGGTTGTGTCCATTCCCTGAGACTGGCTCCAAGAACAGCATCTTTTCCACTTTTCTGAATAGGATTTATTGTACCAGGCCTCCTTGCCTGAAGGATGACATCCAGCACCTGTTTACTGAAGGTTGCTGGTGATGCTTTCAGGGGATTAGCCAGGCTGCTAGGTTCAGGGTTTGCAGCTGAGGATGCAAAATCTGGCCCTCCTGCTTGAACAGCAGGGAAGGGGTCTGAAGCAGGTGCCATGGTGGCACTACTGTTAGACTGCGCAAAAGTGGGCACCAGTGCTGGCGTAGCCAGTCTAATGCAATCAGGATTGCCCTTGGCTAGTCCTGTCTGATCTTTAGTAGAACCTTCAAGAGGAGGGGCAGATAGAGAAAGGCATAGATTGAGAGGATTTCATATGTAAAGGACAGGGCATCAACTTTCCATGCTTGGCTGTGGGGAGTTCTGGTGCAATACTTGCTCAATTGATAGTTCTACGGGGAAGCAAAGAGGTCTACCTCTGGTGCCCCCCACCTGTGGATCAGAAGCTTGAATGATTTGGGTTCCAGTTTCCACTCGTGTGGGTCCATTAGACTTCTGCTTAAGTAGTCTGCCAGTGAATTTAGTTTGCCTAGCAAGAATTGAACTTTCAGGTGCACTTGACTGCTCAAGGTTGTGTTCCACAGAGCCATGGCTAACCTGCAGCGTGGGTAGGAATGGGTTCCCCCCTGCTTGTTTATGTACCACATAACTGTGGTGTTGTCTGTCTTTATTAATGTTGCCCTGGAAGAATAAGGTATTTGAAGGCTGTGAGTGCATTCTGTACAGCTAAGTTTCTTTTTGACTGATATGCAGGTGCATTTGTTTTGGGCTCCACTTGCCTTGAATGCATTTTCCTGCCATGTGAGCACCCCATGCATAGTCTGATGGGTCTGTTGTTAAGGTTTGTGCAGCGGGGGGTTGAGTGAAAGGGAGTCCCTTTTTGTGGTAGCAGGCCTCTGCCCACCAAAGGAACTCTGTCCTTAGGCGAGGAATGATGGGAATCGTTGTTTCCAGGTCCTGAGAATGTTGACACCAGAGACTTTTTAAGTACCACTGAAGTTTCCTCATATGCAGTCTTGCATATGGAATTAGTAGAATGCAAGAGGCCATGAACCCTAGGGCTTGCGGTATTTTTCTTGCAGTTAGCTGGGTTATGGGTGGCCAGTAAATTGAAGCAGTTTGTCAAATAAATCTGTTTTTCTGGAGTGATGAATGCCATCTTGGAAGTAGTGTTCAAGCTTGCTCCCAGGAATACAATCTTTTGGCTGGGTACCAGATGTGATTTCTTTTGGTTGATGGTAAACCCCAGTGAAGTTAGAAGTCGTAGCAATTCCTGACTGTCCACTTGAATCAGGCAATCATCTAAGTATGGGTAAATTTGAGTTTTTCTCTGCCTGCAAAATACAATGGCTGGAGCTAGGCATTTTGTGAATACCCTGGGTGCAGTAGATAAGCCAAAGGGACTGATAATGCATAGAGCCTGCAAGATTCCCTTATGGGGATGTGCAGATAAGCTTCTTTTAAGTCTAGGGTGGCTAGCCAGGAGTCCTTGGCTAGCACAGGAAGCAGTTGTTGGAGAGTAAGCATTCTGAATCTTGGAACCGCCAGGAAGGTGTTGAGAATAGACAGATCCAGGATAGTTTGCCAAGAGTTTTCTTTTCTGGGTACCAGAAATAGTCTGGAGTAAAAACCTTGTCCCCTTTGCTCTGCTGGGACAGGTTGAATAGCCTTGATACTGAGAAGAGAAAGTACTTGCTTTTGGGCCTCTGCCCACTGGTTTGGGAGGAGGTCTGGCCATCCGCTTGGGGTTGGCAGTGAGTGGAAGTAGAATCTGTATCCTTGAGATACAATGTTCAAGACCCATTTGTCCTGAGTAATGTACTCCCAGTTTTTTGCGTGCGGAGCTAGTTTTCCTCCTAAGGGTGCAAGTACTTGGGCAAGGCCTGGGAGGGTGAAGGACAAGTCATTGTGAACTTTTTCCATAGGATGGTGGCTTACTACTCCCTGTTTTTGAGGTGGGAGCACTCCATTGTTTAGATCTGTGTATACCCTGAGACTGCAGTCTTGGTGGTCTGCCGCCTCTTGGTTTGGACTGAGAAGGTCTGGAATGGACTGGAAAAGACCAGTTTTTAGAAGGCCAATGCCTACTGAATCTAGGTGGCTCTACCTGTAGGAAATCTAACACTTTGCATAGATTTAGCTTTTTCCTCCATCTTTTTGAGGACAACTTCTGCTTTACTGCCAAAAAGACGTTCATGGTTTAATGGGGCATCTAGTAAGTTTGATTTGACATGGTCTGGCAAGATTTGTTCCTTAAGCTAAGCATGCCTTCTAAGAACAAATCCAGTGACAGCAGCCCTGCAAGATGCTTCTAAGGCATCAAAACCACATTGCAAAGTATGTTTTCCAAATGGTTAGCAGAATGCATTAACTCTTGTAAATCTTTATGTTCTGCACAATCAGGAATCAACATCATTTTCTGTTTAATTAATTCCATGATATGTTGTTGATACATTAACATGTGAAATTGGCAATTTAAAGCCCTGATGGCAAGAGTAGCAGAGGTATATACCTTCTTACCCCATCTGTCTAAAGTCCTAAAATCCCAGTCCGAAGGGGTAGGGTTTTTTGGCTGTAGTAGCCTTAATGCCTTTAGGTCCCTGGGAAATGGTCTCTGGATCCGCAGTAGGACTCTTAAATAGGAATTTATGAGAGTCAGGTACTCTGTACTACCTGTCAGGTTTCCTGGGAGCTGGTGGCAAAGTATCAGGGGTAAGACTGGATTCCATGAAGACATCATCTACAATCTCCAGAACAGGAGGGGTAGCAAGAGGCCTGTGCTGAGACAAGTTTCAAAATTCCCTGAGTCTCTTTTTGGACTGTGGGTAGTCCTGGCACTCCCAATGGAAATGCTCTCAGAGTATGCAGGGTTTCACCAAAAGAAAAATCCTCTGGTGGGGAAGCAGAGAGAATGGAATCCTCTGCATCAGAATCCTCATAGGTACATAAAGGTATGTCCTGGTAATCAGAAGAATCATAGTCATCGGACTCATGATCTGAAGAATCAGAAGGAAAATCAGTTCTTGAACTTTTGGCGGGGGAAGGCTGGCTTCCCCTAATTAAAGTAATAAGGTCTTCAGCCACTCTAAGCATTTGTTTCTGTGGCATGGGAGCCTGAGAATGCGCTTTGGTCGTCAGTTTCCTAGGCGTAGTGCAAACTCTGGGCCTGAGAAATTCGGTATTTTTGGTTTGAAACGAAGTAGTCAGTTTAATATGAACATCGGAAGGCCTGAATACACCCTCAGAAGCCAGTGCCTGCACAGCGGCTCCGAACCCATCCAAGGTAGAGACATTCACAGGTTCCATAGTCGAAGAAGCATCTCGCTGCAGACTCCGAATGGGTCTCAGTAGAGGCCTGTGACTCTGTAAAGCAGGTATCAGGGGCTGTGAAAGCACCTCACTGAGAACCGGCGAACTGGTGACTAGCTTAGCAGAAGTGTCGTCTGCAGTTTTAGACCTATGCGGTTTGTCTCTGTCTTTATCCTTAAGCTTTTTCGAAAGATCGGTAATCGGATGGCTGATCAAAGCCATTTCGGAAAACGGAGAATGTGCACCTAATTTATAACAGTGGAAAAGGCTAAAGGAAGTTCAATAGAGACCAACTAATTAACTTCAACACACCTAAACCTTACTTTAACAGCAAACACAAGCCTTGAACTGCTCTGTCTTTCTCTTCTGCCACCAAAAGAAAACAGCAACTTGAATTCAAAGCAAGGTTACTAAAATTAGCTACAGTAGTATATTTGGGTGTATTACTACACTCACTATTAACCAGATCCAGCAAAAGACATTAGCCTGGTGTTTTGGCTTCTATAACAGAGTCAGACATGGTTTAAGCTGGTCACAATCTGGAACCTTGTTTACTGTAATGGAATATCATACAGCCAGAAAAATCCTTATTTATAACAATGAAAAATAATATTTTGAGAAATCAAAGGTACATTGCTGATATTTGAGACATGGTAAGACTGGTGATATGCATTATAAAAGAAGCCACAAAAGCACTTCAACTGTTCCTAATGTAAAACACTACTTAATACTTTATGAGAAGTAGTTAGCTTACAGTGCAATAATACTAGATTAATTCAAATATTTCAAGTCATGATTACTAAGGTATTTTCTTTGCTAACACTGGCACTTACCTTTTGAAAGGAGAAATTCCACAGTGTTCAAATGCCCTTCACAAGAAGCTACCATTAATGGTGTTTTACCCTGCTTGTCACTTGCATTAACATCAGATTCTTGTTCCAGAAGCAGCTTGGCAACCTAGAAGAATTTGCAGTGTTTAATGGCATGGCATCATGATGTCTTTTTTTTTTTCACCAGTCTCTCTGATTCCCAACTTGAAGGTACATACACACCCACTCAGGAATTCACAAAAAACCCACATACATATATATTGTTCCAGCTCCATTCAGAAATATGCATAACAGTGGCTAACCAAAGCCACAATTTCAAGGAGTACTAGCATACTATTTTGTCTGTAGCACTCTGTAATTTCCTCTCGCATCTTCCAGTTAAATATGACACAGTTCTCAGAATGTAAATGGGAACCCCCATGCAGAAAAACAAATTACCTTGCCACCCATGAGGGCTGCTGCTGATTGAGTGGAAAAAACTGAGATCCCAGCCCTGTGTAAAAATGATGTCAATCTCTTGGCTTCCACACCGCAAATATCAGCGGTTTTGCTACAACACAGTCTGTGGAAAGGCAAGAATTCTACTGCAAATCATTCAAGAAGTCTGTGCTAAGCAGTTTTCTTTTTTTATGAAATGCTCATAAGCCATTTTTGTGATCTTATTATAGTCAAGGGATCTAATGATGATGATGCAAATAAAATGTTTTACTAACAATGGCTACAAATTCTACTATCGTCTCCTCGCCATCTCTCACTTTATATGTTTAACTGCCTGTACAGCATTTTTACTGCATTTTTGTACTTTTACTGCTGCAATGATCTTTCTCTGTTTTATAAATGTAAAACATTATTTCACTGTATATACATTTTAATTAACTGTATTGGATTTTTGCACAACTAAACAACTGGATGGCACAGTGGTAGCGTTGTCACCTTACAGCAACAGGGTCTCCAGTTCGATTCTCAGCTGGGGTGCCTTCTGTGCAGAGTGTGCATGTCCTCCCTGCATTTATGTGGGTTTCCTCTGGGTTCTCCAGTTTCCTCCCACAGTACAAAGACATGCTTCTGGAGCATAGAGTACAAAGACGTGTCTGGAGCATTTCTCCCCAGGCCTCCACTGAAAATTGGCTTTGTTCCAAGTCAGACTTTCCTGTTAAACAAACAAACAAACAAATAAATTCTATGTTTTGCCTTTTGAGCCAGAGTCTTCACTGATAAGGGTCGTCGGACCAGGCTACATACCCAGTTAACAAATAGAAATAAAACAGGAATTCTGGTGCTGGACTTGGACATTTTTGTCTTAAAAGTGGAAGCACTTTGACAACCAAAGAAACTGCATTGTGAGTACAATGGAATATCTAGGCCCCACTAGAGCAACCTATTATTACTTTTTTAACTATGATGCATCCTGTCTCCGTAACAATTAAAAGAATAAATAAGTTCTAGGCAACTGTCCGCCATGCTGCTCCACTCTACATTCAGAGTTCAAGGACAGGATCCATCTAACACCCTCTTCCCAGAGCTGTCTTTAGGAATCAGATGAAATCTATGTTGCATGGCTGTTCCCAGCCCATTTCATATGGATGAGAATCCTTCATACAAGGCAAAATCATTGCTTTTCTTCCTTATTCTTGCAATGTAAATAATAACATCTCAAAGATCAAACGCAAAGTTTAATATGTCTTCCAAATGTGCCCACTTAGGGTCAAGATGGTGTACTTCCTGGCCAAACCCAAGGTCTACACACCAAGGAATATATCCCATATTGTCCCCAAAGAATAACAAGCAGAACATCAGTCACCTGCTCTCTTCAGGCATATATCCATCAATCCCTCCATGACCAACTATCTTACATCTCATGTTCCCTCACGGAAACTGAGCCATCAGTAACAATGTGTAGGCACCAACAATGGTCCTCATTCCAAGAGCTTTTGGACCACATTTTTATAAGTTGTATATTTTCAATGTTGTACTGCTCTCAGTACACTGTTAGAATCATGAAAACATTTTTCTTCAGATCTAGTTACAAGTACAAGTTCAGTGGACTAATTAAAAGGCAGAGTTCTAATGGCATTATTCAGGAACAAATAAAATCTTCCTGAATCAATGAAACTGGCTACTACTACGTAGAAGTGTCTTGGGAATTAATTCCCATTGTGTGACTGAAATAGAATTACTCAAAGTTAAATGTTATGTTCACCATTTGATCTAGGAAGTAAATTAACTCTAATTTTCAAAATGCTGCAATATTACAAAGCTGTGCTTTTTTGTAAGTACCAGAGTAAAAGTGATTCGGATGATTTTTTTTTACTTCAGACTTAGTCGCTATGGGTAGGGATGACACAAGTCCAAACCAACTGTAATGCATTATGTGATGTAAAACCGAGAATAAACTGTTTGATATACAGAAAACACTGTGAAAGAGTACTTGCCAATAAACTGTTCTCAGTATGTGACCAAAACAAATTTAGAAACTTACTCTGAAAAATGTTTAACTTTTTTTTGTCTCTTGGAAACTGACAGTCAGCAGATACCAGCTCCCCTCCTCATTCACTGGGTCCACTGGACCAGCCTTAGCCTCCTTTCAAGCTATCCCTGACCCATGCCCAGCACCAGTGAGGAGACTGGGGACCCTGGCACAGCATCATACTGTTGTTGGGTAGTGTTTTTCTTAGACCTCCAACAACAATGCACATGCCCAGTAAAATTCCCAAGAATGGGATGTGAAATGGGCACTGGCACTGAATCACCCCTCACTTCTGCAAGAGGTCAAATTTGCAGGATGCCCCATCTACCATTAGTAGTACTTCAGTGAAGGGATAGTGTCCCTTATCCAGACACAAAGGTATCCTGAGTAGGCTAAGGAGGGTCATGAATTCCATAAATACAAATTAACAGTTCAAGTAAAAAGCCACGAGACTGTGCAAAGCAGGATGGAACCAAGTCTTCCAAATATAACAGAAGAGTCCAAAAAAGTAACATATTAAGTTCTGCCTTTACCTTTTACTTATATCTTAAAGTTGTGTTGACTTGATAGGGTGATTTACTGAACAGAATAAAAAATAAAAATAAAAAAACATCGAGAAAGTGAAAAAGACCAACTGCAGAATCATAAAATCCAAAATGATTTAATACTGCATTCAACAATTTTGGATTTTATGCTTCTACAATTGGTGTTTTTCACTTTCTCTGTGTTTTTTCCATTCAGAGATTTAGCTGCTACAGTGGCAGAGCTGCTGCAGAGCATTTCAGTGCATTGTTTAAAATAAGAAATGAGATGGCACTTGTCTAAAAGTCATCACAATCTTCCTCTGTCACTAAAATTAGCTATCAGTAACAGAATGCAGCACCTGGAGCAGCTCTCAATATCTGACTTTAGAATGTAAACCCCTTGCTCTGAAGGTTAAGATTTGCACTTTTATGTTGGCTCATATGAGAATTCCATAAAGGCTAGTTTCCTAAATTTGTGCTTACTGCTTAGGACAGTTGGGTAATGTGAATTTAGAACTTCTTTCTTTCTTCAGATGTGGATGTTAAGGTAGGACACTTTCTTAACTTTTCTCCTCATTTCACCCCAAAGACCTCACTTATTTATCACTTAACTGCCAACACTTTTAAGAAGCTATTCACACTACTTCAAGATGGAACTAGTAAATGGGGAACCCTGGATATGATATAGGATAGGTGTGGAAACTGCTGATATGTCTGTAAAGATACATGCAACAGTAATATAACAGAAGTCTGTGGGAGACTGGAAGATGCAAAAGTAGGATAAAGGTGACACAGGAATAAATAGATGAAGTAAAGCACAGTTGTATACACTTACCATAAATGTAGATGTTCGAGTGTATTCACTGTTGCAGTCATCACATTTGGGTTATCTGCTTGCAGTAGCCCTCAGCCGGCCTGATTATCAAAGTCTTGGGTCCTGCGTCAGTTGCTGTCTCTTATCTTCATTGACGTCAGGTAGGCAGGGGTAAAAAGCATGCAGCCGACGCCATTACATCAGTTTTTCTTGCCCCAGATGTCAGGTGCCCCCATTAATGGGAAGCAATTAAATATATATACACACACAAAGTTATACCTCCAACAAAAAAGCAAATACACCAAAAAGCTTTTAAGTATAGTAAAGGAGAATAGAGGTATAGCCAAAAGAAGTCAGGGGGCAGGAGGGAGGGTAACCAGGACTGCAACAGTGAATACACTCGAACATCTACATTTATGGTAAGTGTACACAACTGTAATATGTTCTTCATGTTTCACTGTTGCAGTCATCACATTTGGGTAGATTCCAAAAGCTAAGGATGGGAGGAGGTAATTAGATAGCATTAGGGCCAGCTATAAGGCCCTGCAAGACTGCAGTGGCAAAGCCAGTTCTGGATTTAGAAAAAACTGGCAAGTGGTAATGCTTGGTGAAGGTACGTACAGAACTCCAGGCAGCAGCTTCTAGGATGTCTCTGGTATGGACACTGCTGAGAAAGGCTGTAGAGGTAGATGTAGCCCTGGTTGAATGTGGTCTTATCCCCTTTGGGGTAGGTTTTCCATGGTGCTTACAGCAGAAATGAAAACAATGGCCTATCCATTTAGAAATGGTTTGCTTTGAAACAGCCTTCCCCTCTGCCCCTGCAGCAAATGCAACCAGCAGCTGTTCAGATTTCCTGAGAGGTTTAGTCCTGTCCAAGTAAAGTCTAAGTTGTCTGTGCACGTCCAAGGAGTGAAGTATTCATTCTCCTTTGTTCTGTGGATTAGAAAAGAAGGTTGGCAAATGAATGGACTGATTAAGGGCCACACTGGATACCACCTTGGGCATGAAGGAGGGATTGGTCCTGAGGGACACCCTGTCCACATGAAAGATGATGAAGGGCTCCACAGCCATGAGGGCCTGTAATTCAGACACCCTTCTTGCTGAAGTGATAGCTAGAAGGAAGGCTGTTTTCCAAGAAAGGAATTTCAACTCTGCATTTGCAGCTGGCTCGACGGGAGGTAGAGTGAGCTTTTCCAATACAACGTTAAGGTCCCAGGTTGGAGTAGGGGCTCTCCTGGGTGGTCTTAAATTTTTGGCCCCTCTGAGAAATTGCTTCAGCAGTGGATGAGAGAAGAGGGGTGGGTTCTGTACTGTAATGAACTGAAATGGCTGAGGCATGAATTTTGATGGAGGAAAAGGAAAGGCCCTTGTGAAGTATCTCAGTTAAGTATTGAAGAATCTGAGGTAAAGTAGACGCTGCTGTGCCCATCCCCTGAGTTTGGCTCCAGGAACAGAATCTTTTCCATTTTTCCGCATAGGATTTTCTAGTACTAGGCCTCCTTGCCTCTAGAATTACATCCATCACTCGCTTACTGAGGGATGGTAACGGAGAGATCAGGTAATTAGCCAGGCTGCCAGGTTCAGGGTTTGAAGCTGTGAGTGCAGAATCTGGCCCCTCCTGCTGAGACAGCAGATCAGGGGTCTGAGGCAGGTGCCATGGTGACAGCAGTGACATATTGCACAAGAGGGGGTACACCAGTGTTGGCGTGGTCAGTTTGGTGCAATCAGTATTGTCCTTGGTTTGTCTTGTTTGATCTTTAGTAGTACCTTGGAGAGGAGAGGCAGAGGGGGAAAGGCAGGTTTTTCCAGGTGAAGGACAAGGCATCCACTTTCCAAGCTTGTTTGTGGGGAGTCCTTGTGCAGAATTTGTCCAATTGGTAGTTCTGGGGGGAGGCAAACAGGTCGATCTCTGGGCTCCCTCATTTGTTTCTCAACATGCTGAATATCTTTGGTTCCAGTTTCCACTCATGTGGGTCCATGAGATTTCTGCTTAGGTCGTCTGCCAGTGTATTTAGCTTTCCTGGCAGGAACTGAGCCTGTAGGTGCACTTGGTAGCTCAAGGCTGTGTTCCACGGAGCCATGGCTAGGCTGCAGAGAGGGTATGAGTGGGTTCCCCCTTGCTTGTTTATGTACCACATAACAGTGGTATTTGTCCATCTTTACCAATAATTGTCCTGGAAGAATGTGGTCCTTGAAGGCTGTCCGAGCATTCTGTACAGCTAACATTTCTTTTTGATTGATATGCAGGTGCATTTGACTTGGGTTCCATTTGCCCTAAATGCACTGCCCTGCGTCTGTTGTTAGGGTTTGGGTGGCAGGGGGTAGAGTGAATGGCAGTCCCTTGTTTTGGTGGCAGGCCTCTGCCCACCAAAGGAACTCTATCTGTAGACAAGGTATGATAGAAATCATCGATTCTAGATCCTGAGAATGTTGACACCATAGGCTTTTTAGATACCATTGTAGTTTCCTCATATACAGTCTTGCATATAGAATTAGTAGAATGCAGGAGGCCATGAACCCCAGGGCTTGCCGTATTTTCCTTGCAGATAGCTGAGTCTTTGTGGCCAGTAGTTTGAAGGAGGCTGTCAAATGAACTTTTTTCTCTGGAGTGAGGTAGGCCATCTGGGAAGTAGTATTCAAGCTTGCTCCCAGGAATACAACTTGTTGGGAGGGTACAAGATGTGATTTCTTTTCGTTTATGGTGTACCCCAGAGAAGTTAGCAATTTCTTTACAAATGCCAGATGATTTAATAGTATGTCCTGGCTTTCTGCCTGAATTAGACAATCGTCCAGGCATGGGTATATTTGAATATTTCTTTGCCTGCAAAATGCAATGATTGGAGCTAGGCACTTTGTGAATACCCTGGGTGCAGTAGATAAGCCAAAGGGCAGTGCAGAGAACTGATAGTGCATGTAGCCTGCTCTGAAGCATAGGTATCTTCTGCAAGATTCCCTTATTGGGAAGTGCAGGTAGGCTTCCTTTAAATCCAGTGTTGCTAACAAGGCATCTTTGCCTAGCTTGGGAAGCAGCTGATGAACAGCTAGCATCGTGAATTTTGGGATTACCAAAAATGTGTTTAGGATAGACAGGTCCAGGATAGGACAACAGGAATTCCCTTTTCTGGGTACCAGGAAAAGTCTTGAGTAGAAACCTTGCCCCCTTTCTTCTTCTGGAACAGGGTGAATAGCCCCGATGCTTAAAAGAGAGAGAACTTGATTTTGAGCCTCTGCCCACTGATGTGGGGGTAGGTCTGGCCAGCTGTTTGGGGTTGGCAAGGAGTGGAGGTAGAATCTGTATCCTTGGGGAACTATATTTAAAACCCATTTGTCCTGGGTAATGAGTTCCCAATTTTTTGCATGCAGGGCAATCTTTCTCCCTAAAGGAACAGTCAGTTGAGCAGGGCTTGGAAGGTTTAAAGTTAAGTCATTGAGACAGTTTACCATAGGGGGGAGTCTTACTACTCCCTGCTTTGGAAGTGGCCCCCACTGCTTAGGTCTGTGAGTACATTGGGACTGAAGCCTGGATGTTCTGCTGGTTCTGGGTTTGGACTGAGAAGGCCTGGAAGAGGCAGGAAAGGACCAATTCTTAGAGGGCCAATGCCTACTAAATCTGGGAGGTTGTACTTGCAGGAAATCTTTAACAGTTTGCATAGATTTTGCTTTTTCCTCCATCTTTTTAAGTACTTCTGCTTTGTTACCAAACAGGCAGTCTTGGTTTAAGGGAGCATCCAGTAATTTAGCTTTAACATGATCTGGCAAAGATTGCTCCTTAAGCCAAGTATGCCTCCTAAGTACAGACCCAGTGACAGCAGCCCTGCAAGATGCCTCTAATGAATCAAAACCACATTGCAAAGTATGTTTTCCAACTTGTTCAGCAGAATGCATTAAATCCTGTAATTCTTTATTTAAGTGTCAGGGGCCAGGCTAGATTCCGAGAAGGCATCATCTACAATGTCCAGTACAGGAGGGATAGCTAAAGGCCTGTGTTGAGGCAGGAGCAAGAATTCCCTAAGCCTCTTTTTGGAGTCAGAGTAATACTGGCTTTCCCAGCGGAAATGCTCCCTAAGAGTATGCAAGGTTTCACCAAAAGAGAAATCCTCTGGAGGGGAAGTAGAGGGAATGGAGTCCTCTGCATCAGAATCCCCACAGGTAGATAAGGGCAAATCCTGGTCATCAGAGAAAACAGAAATTTCAGAATCCTGATCAGAAGAATCAAAAGGAAAATCAGTCCTAGGTCTGTTAGAGGGGGAGGGGTGGCTTCCCCTGATTAGAGTAATAAGGTCTTTAGCCATTCTTATCATTTGTTTTTTAGGCATAGGGGCCTGACCATGCGGTCTGGATGTCGGTTTTCTAGGCATAGATCGAGTTTTAGGCCTTGAAGAAGAAGATGGCGTTGGTTTAATATGCAAATCAGTAGGCCTGAATACACCCTCAGAAGCTGGTGCCTGCACAGTGGCTCCGGACCCATCCAAGGTAGTGACATCCGCAGGTTCCACAGTCGAAGAAGCATCTCGCAGCATACCGGACTCCGAATGGGTCTCAGTAGAGGCCTGCGAATCTGAAGTAGCAAGTATCAGGGGCTGCGAAAGCGCCTGAGTACCGGTGAACCGGCATCGTCGGCAGCTTTGGACCTATTCAGTGTTATCTTTGCATTTTTAGGGAATGTCGGTAGTCGGATGGCTTACCGAAGCCATTTCTGGATAATTGAACAGAGTACCAAAATATTTGGATGTGTAAATGAACAGACGAAGAGTACGAAGTTTGAATAAGGCACAAAACTGACAGTGAGGTACGTCGTGGTCTGGGCCTAAGCAAGGAATGTAGTACAAATGGAAAATCTTTATGAGGTATTTGCTTTCCACAAGAAATACAATTGTTAACTTTTACTGACATCGGTTTAGAACAAGAAAAAGGATCCCCGGACAGGGTACTTAGCTTAGTTGAAGACTTCGGATCTGAAACTCGAAAACTAAAATTTCAGGAGTCGGCCGACCGGCACTTGCGAACTGCTTCTGCTTCGGGCACAGCACGGCAAGAAAGACTGATGTAATGGCGTTGGCTTGATGCTTTACACCCGACTACCTGACGTCATGGAAGATGAGACAGCAACCGATGCAGGACCCAAGACTTTGACAATCAGGCCATCTGAGGGCTACTGCAAGCAGATAACCCAAATGTGATGACTGCAACAGTGAAACACGAAGAACATCTAGTCTAGTACAGATACAGATTTGCTGTAACCAGGACTGTTTGTAAGTTTCTGAACCCTCCAAGCCTTTCTGTGTTAAAGGGAAGCCTTCTAGTTTATCAGTGGGAGTGGTAAGCACTAGGTAGCCTATCTACCATAAGAGGAGTGGTTTCTGGCCCAGAAATTGTAGTTTATTGGGCGTTTTTTTCATCCCTTTCGATGTTCTGGTTTAAAAGCCCGTGTTTGAGCAGGTTTGCACTTGTTTAAGCTCCTCACTGTGGCACCGAGCTAAGGCAAACTATTACTGCTGCCAGAAAGTCTGCTCTTCAGTTTTTCTGTTAGATCTTGCTAGTTCTTTCTCTCTTGCACTTCACATAGCCTAATCGCTTTGCACTTCAACAAGTTTGTGTAGCAATTATTGTAGACACCTAAGTACCATCAGCAATAGTCGTTTTTCATGAAAATAGCTCCAGTACTTACTAGTTATGACCACCCCTCCTAGCATGATTAAAGGGCAGTTCCCTGTGCTTTCTCCTATTAACCCGGTGCACTTGGACATTCTGAGGCAGTGCAGCAACTGCATTATGTACACAGACAACCCTCTCCTTTTACCTCCCAACACTCAGACTTGTGCGAGATGCACTTAGATCACCAAATTGAAAGCTATGCACTCTCCAGCCAAGACAGGACTAGCTGGTCAAGAGGAAAAGGTCAACACCTGCACCACACCACATGGAAAACACAGCCCTCCAGAACACCCACTATCACAGCTCTCACATAAAAACACAAACCACACACCCACCTTTGCGGAGGCTCTCCATAGAAACTTACCCAAACAGCAGAGACCTCCAAGATAGAAATGCACTCGACCACCACAATACAGCACACACCGCAGGACACACAGTTCACAATCACAGTATGCCCCTCAACCTAAGCCCCTAAGGCTTATCACCTTGCCCAATACATTGATCATAGATGACTCAATTGTGAGGCACACAGTTGTCTCACACACTAGGCTGAATAAGGAGAAGGTAACAGTCAGCTGTCTATTAGGTGCCAGAATCCAACACATAACACACGCACTCAGGTCACTCCACAACAAGTAGAAGTATGACTCTGTCACTGTCCATGTGGGTGTGAATGACCCGAGATGCACCTCCGTGGATTACATGAAGAGAGACATGGTGGTGCTCGATGTGGCCCAGGCAGGTATGTCACTAGCCCTGAGCAGTATCCTAGCATCACCCAGAATTATACCGCAGTACAAACAAAAAATTATTAACTTCAACAACTGGCTAAGTTACAGGTGTCATTCTAAGGGGATCCAATATCTGTCTGCTTGGGATGAATTGATTGACAGACATTGATGCTTGGCCTGCATCTATCACTCCTTTCCAGGTACTGGCTAAGGCTCTTGCCACCCTAATAGTGCCTTTTTTAGGCGGTGTTCCAAAGACCAAATTGCCACCATAACAGCCATAAATAAATGCAATCTGAGGGTCATGCTGCTCAATGCTAGAAGTCTAAATCTCAAGATGCGCTCGCTCAAAGCACTCCTCAAAATGGAGAACATCGGCATTTGTGAAAAATAAGAAATCATTAAAAAATAATGTTGTCTGGCCCTAGGAGTGTATATAAAGATGGACTTGATACTAATACCATAGGTACTTATCCCTGCGATAGATGTAATTTCTGCAGACATGTAAATAAGAGCAGTAGATTCACCCACCCGGATACAGGAAAGGAATGGGTGTTTAAGTTAAGGCCAGACTGCAACAGCAATAACTTGGTCTATTTAGCCTACTGCATAAAATACTTGTCTTTTTACACAGTGAAGACCAATCGTACATTGAAGGAGTGTATGAGGGAACATTTCTATGACATTTCCAAGGAGTGCAGACTCAAATGTTTTAGCAAAGCATATTAGATCGTATGACCGTACATATTCTTTCAAGTTTATGGCCATGCAATTAATCCCTGAAAATGAAAGAGGGGGAGATATCAGAAATAAAACTGAGACAGCTGAATTGGAATGGATCATCAGGATGAGAGCCACCATGGGGAAGGGGATCAATGATAAGGTCTCTATTAAACCTGTCCTGCAAACTAGGGCACTGTTTAGGTGAACTGTTTTTTAATGTATTGTTTTTTTTTTTTTTTTTAATGTGGATTGGTTTTATTTGCATATACAATTGGATGAAAGTTTTTATTAGCTCTTTGTATTTTAAATATGTGCTTTTGTAATACTAGAGTGTCTGATGAAGCGGCATATCCTGCTGCGAAAGCGCTTACCATTAAACAAAGTTTTTATTATTATTTGTTTACTGGCTGTGGGTTGGTTCATCCATTTTAGTTTTTACATGTAAAACGCATTTCTTCAAAAATTTGTTACAAGTCCAAACTACTCTTTCAAATTGTCTGCTACATAGTGGAAAATGTGGACCCAATGTGATGTGAGATGTCACACTTTTGTGAAAAGCTATGAAACTCAGCACTGCTACTCTGAGGACCAGTTCCTGAAATCACAACTGCTTGTATGCCATGACAAGGCAAACACAATACACTTAAACATACTCATTACACTGCAGGGCTTGAAGTTAACTTTCTTGTTGGACAACTCCTGGGTATTTCTGAAGGGTAACACAAAAATTTGATTCTAGTACTGGAGAGAAGACCTAGGCCAACTTTATGCTTTATAAATCCTGGAATACGACATGAAAAGTACAGATGTGCAAGTAAACTTAACCATAACAGTACATGTTCGAATGATCACTTCTGCAGTAGTCATAGCTATAAAGATTATATCCTGCCAAGGATATAACAAGACAGTCAGCTTCCAAAGCTTCAGGGCACCTTCTAATTGCCCAAACAGTCAGGCAGCTCGAGCTGAGCTCACTAGAAGACAAGCTGAGACAACAGGCACTTCAGAGCTTTCCTGCCAAAAGAGAGAGGGAAGCTGAGCCCTGAAAGGACAATGTTAGAACAACAAAAATAAATGTCCACACCCTGGCATAAAAAAAACACATCAATAAACAAGAGGGAAGGGAAGGGAGGGAGGGAGTGGTTACTGCAGAAGCAATCATTCAAACCTCCATTGTTATGGTAAGCTTACTTACACTATACTATGTTCACTGTACTGATCACTGCTGCATACCCTTAGCTATAATGGTAGATTACCGTAGCTTACTACACTTGGGAGGTGGAAGAAGAAAAGCTGAGGAGCCACTGGGGAATGGTCCAAGCAAAGCCTGACTTGGATTTAGAGTTAGAGAAAGAATCAAGCTTATGGTGCTTTATAAAAGCATCTAAAGAGGACCAAGTAACAGCTTCTAGAATAATTCTAGAATACAACCCTTTCCAAAAAGCCATAGATGAAGCAAAGACCTTGGTGCAGTGGGCCTTGACTCTGCCTGGAATAGTTTTGCTTTGGTGAGTACAACAAAAGGTAATTGCCTCAGACAACCATTTGGAAACTTCTTATTTTGACACAAGTTGTCCCTTCTTGCCTTCACAATAAATGAATAATTGATTCTATGATCTGAAAAATTTAGTTTTGTCAAGATATGTTGTCTGTAGAAATCCAAGGTATGGAGTATCCTTTCTCCCTCATTTATAGGTTCGGGAAAGAAAATGAGGAGATGGATAGTATGGGTTAAAGTAAACACAGATACCACTTCAGGAATAAAAGAAGGATTAGTTCTTAAAGAAACCCTGTCTGTTTGGAAAATGAGATATCGTTGACTCATCATAAGCGCTTGCAACTTGGATACTCTTCTTGCAGAGTTGAGAGTAATCAGTAAGTCTATTTTCAATAGTAAGAACATCAAGTCAGCCAGGTTAGTTGGTTCAAATGGTGCAAATGTTAGCACCTCTAGCACATAATTAAAATCCCAATGAGGAGTCACCAGTTTACATAGAAGTATCTTGTGAAAAACCCATTTAAAAACATTTTGACATAAGACTGCATTGAAAGAGGAGGATCCATGGGCATACATGCTGAAATGGCTGATAAAACAACCTTGATAGAGAAATAAGAAAGGCCACAGAACATTAACTTACACAAATATTGCAAATCCAGAGAAAGTACAATTGTGTACACTTACCATAAATGCAGATGTTCGAGTGTATTCACTGTTGCAGTCATTAAATTTGGGTTATCCCTGCCAGGGTAGCCGTCAGTCATCCCAAATATCAGAGGCTTAGTATTTCTGCGTCAGTTGCTGTCGCTCCAGGACTGATGTTAGGTCATCAGTAGTATAAAATAAAGCAGCCGATGTCATTACATCAGTTTTTCTTGCCCTAACTGTCAGGAGCCCCCAAGACGGAGCTAGGTTATGGTGGAAGAACACCACCGGTAGAAAGTAAATACCAAATATTCCTTGTAAGGCGAGAGAGAGAGAGAGAGAGAACAAGGATGGAGGGAGGGAAACCAGGACTGCAACAGTGAATACACTCGAACATCTACATTTATGTTAAGTGTACACAACTGTACTATATGTTCTTTGTGTTTCACTGTTGCAGTCATCACATTTGGGTTGATTCCCAAAGCTGAAGAAAAGGGTGGAGGCAGTCAAGAAGACTGGGGACTGGATAGGATGCCCTGCAAGACTGCGGTAGCAAAGCCTGCCCTGGATTTGGAGAAGATAGGCAGGTGGTAATGCTTGGTGAAGGTATGAACTGATGTCCATACTGCAGCCTCCAGGATGTCCCTGGTGGGGACCCCTCTGAGGACAGCTGCAGAGGTGGAGGTTGCTCTGGTAGAATGTGTCCTGACCCCCTTAGGGGGAGGTTTCCTGTGTTGCTTGTAGCAGAAATGGATGCAGTGTGCTATCCACTTGGAAACGGTTTGTTTGGATATGGCTTTGCCCTCTGCTCCTGCAGCAAAGCTGACTAACAATTGATCAGTCTTTCTAAATGATTTAGTCCTGTCTATATAGAATCTGAGCTGTCTGTGCACATCTAGAGAGTGCAGTATTCTTCCCCCCTTGTTTGTGGGTTAGGGAAAAAGGTGGGCAAATGAATGGATTGGTTGAGAACCACACTGGACACCACTTTTGGCAAGAAGGATGGGTTAGCTCTGAGAGAGACCCTGTCAGCATGGAAAATGATGAAGGTCTCTACAGCAATTAGTGTTTGTAGCTCTGATACTCTTCTAGCTGAAGTGATGGCCAGGAGCAAGGCTATCTTCCAAGAGAGAAATTTTAACTCTGCTGAAGCTGCACGTTCAAAGGGGGGGGGGCGCACAGTGAGCTTTTCCAACACAAAGTTTAGGTCCCAAGCTGGGGTAGGTGCTCTTCTGGGTGGCCTCAAGTTGTTAGCCCCTCTTAGGAACGGTTTGATGAGAGGGTGTAAGAAAAGAGGTGGCTCTGTGCTGAAATGAGCAGAGATAGCTGAGGCATGAATTTTAATAGAAGAAAAGGATAGACCCCTGTGTAGTAGGTCAGCAAGGTAACCCAGGATGAGTGGTAGGGAGAGCTGTGCAACCCCGGCTCCCTTAGCCTGGATCCAGGTGCAAAACCTTTTCCATTTGTCAGCATAAGATTTTATAGTGCTAGGGCATCTGGCTTCACATATAACATCTAGAACCTGGTTGCTGAGATTGGCAGCTTGTGCAGTGGTCAGGGAATAAGCCAGGCTGCCAGATTGAGGGTCTACAAATTTGGGATGCATGAATTATCCTTCCCTCTGCGTCAGGAGTGTTGGGATCTGAGAGAAATGTCACGGTGGGAGAAGTGACAGGCTGCGCAGCAGTGGGTACCAGTGCTGGCATAGCCAGTCTAGGGCAATCAGGACTGTCCTTGGTTTTTCCTCCCTTACTTTGAGCAGTACCCTTGTAATGAGCGGTATGTGGGGGAAATGCGTAGACTGTGAGGCTGACCTACTGGAAGGATAGAGCATTCACTTTCTAGGCCTTGCAGTGAGGCTCCCTGGTGCATAACTTGCTGAGCTTATGGTTGCAGTGGAAAGCAAAGAGGTCAACCTTCAGGGTGTCCCATTTCTGAGTTACAAGGGTGAAGGTTGTTTGGTCTAGCTGTCACTCGTGTGGTTCCAGAAGATTTCTACTTAAGTTGTCTGCCAAACAGTTTAGAGAGCTTGGCAGGAATTTTCCTAACAGGTGTAGTTGCATGGCTGAGGCCATGTGCCAAAGGATCATGGCGAGCCTGCACAGAGGGTACAATTGAGTCCCTCCCTGCTTGCTGATATACCACATCACAGTGGTGTTATCTGTTTTGATCATTAGAACCCCTGGGGAGAGTAGAGGTCTGAAAGCTGTCAGTGTGTGCTGGACAACTAACATCTCTTTTTGGTTGATGTGCAGATGTATTTGATGTGTGCTCCAATGGCCCTGTATGCACCTGCTGTCCAGGTGTGCACCCCAGGAATAGTCAGATGTGTCTGTGGTGAAGATTTAGGCGGTGTGGGGTTGGGAGAAGGGTAGTCCCTTGTTGTAGTTGCATGCTGCTGCCCACCAAAGAAAATCTTTCCTTAAACAAGGTATCTTTGGTAAAAGAGTTTCCAGGTCTTGAGAGTGCTGACACCAAAGGCTTTTCAGGTACCATTGTAGTTTCCTCATATGCAGTCTGGCATATGGAATGAGTAGAATGCAAAAAGCCATGAACCCCAGAGCTTGCAGGATTTTCCTTGCAGATAACTGAGGTCTGGTGGCTAGTTGAGAGAAATAGGCTGTCAGGTAGGTTTGCTTTTCTGGTGTAAGGAATGCCATCTAGGATGCTGTGTCCATGCTTGCTTCCAGGAATACAATTTTTTGGGTGGGTACTAGTTTGGACTTCTTTTCGATGATACTATACCCTAGGGACATCAGTAGGTCCTTTACAAAGGCCAGGTGCGTGAGCAGCTTTTCCTGACATTTCCTGTCTGCCTGAATTAAGCAGTCATCTAAGTATGGGTAAATTTGAATATTTCTTTGCTTTCAAAAAGCAATGACGGCAGCCAGACATTTTGTGAAAACTCTGGGAGCAGTGGATAAGCCAAAGGGAAGTACAGAGAACTGAAAGTGCAGTGATCCTGCCCTGAAACGTAGATATTTCCTGCATGAATCCCCAAATGGAATGTGTAGGTAGGCCTCTTTTAGGTCTAGGGTGGCTAACCAAGCATCCTTGGAGAGCATAGGTAGTAGTTGCTGGGCACCAGAAAAAGTCTGGAGTAGAAGCCTTGGCCTATCTGTTCTGCAGGAACGTGCTCTGCTGCCCTCATAGAGAGCAGGGAAAGGACTTGCTTTTGGACTC